>NW_015150696.1:604915-706319 GCF_000732505.1 Cyprinodon variegatus
TAGATAGATAGATAGATAGATAGATAGATAGATAGATAGATAGATAGATAGATAGATCGCTTAAAAAGGTTTTCAGTCTTGCATTCAGTGTAATTCAGCAAGCAAGCAAAAGAACAGATGGTCATTATTCCACAAACATTCAGCACAGATCTTTCCCCTGAAACTTGAATCAAAATTAGAGTGGGAGCAGTTGAGTCAGGACTTTAAATTACCACCTTCACTTGTAGCCGCTAATGCATTTTAGCAGACCGCAGTGAGAACAATCTCGATCTCAGGGGGAAATATGTGCTTACACTCTGCTGAGAGAAAAGAAAAATGTCTGTCTCAGCAGGAAACAATAAGGAGGATGGTGATTAACTATCCACGCCACATACCACTCTTACTCTTTTTCCAAATGATCAGGATTATGTCTGTCATGCGGAATTAACCTCCTCATAGTTTTATCTTCATTATAAAGCCATTGCAAAGGACATGTTTTATCCCTCCCAGTGACAACGGCAACCATAAATGCGTGGCCTGCCCTTGCGATGGATCACTGGAAGCTTATTTAAAGTAATCCCCTCCTTTTTTTAAACTTTCATCTTTAACCTAACTTATATACAGTGTATGTCTGTGCGTGCAGCACCACCTGAGATTTTAAGACCATCTAAGAAAGTTGAGGACAGAATGGAGCATGTTTCACTTGAACTCTAAACTGTTTGTTTGCCGTTGCCTCTCCTAGGAATGTGCAAGAAGATGAGCTGCTGGGAAGGTGCAGCGGGTGTATGAGCACACATGCCCATCTAATCCTTTCCCTGTAAGACACTTTCATACGCTCGGACTGAATCTGAATCCGTTATGACCCTATCCACATTTTCCAGGCAGAAATACACCAGGATTAGAAATATTTAGAATCACATCCATTTTTTAACATGACCCTTTACTCCCACAGCTTAACTCCCATTAAAACATGATAAGCATCTACGATTGGCCTGTATGAGCCATGTCGGCCCCTGAATCTTTTTCCTGTCTCCCCGACTGTCTGACTAAACCTTGTCTGGGCAGTTATTCACAGGTCAAAACCTGCAGCTGCATAGGGTGTTTTTGTGTGTAGAGAGGGGAAAAGAAGGCTGGGATGGTGGGGGTACCAGGGATACAAGCACCGTCTGCACTGTGCAAGCATGCTAATTGTTTTTTTGAGTTGTTTTTTTGACTTACCCCTTGAACTTTTGCAAATTGTGTAATATTAAACCCACTACCAATCAGCGCATTTCATTCTGACCTCAAATGGGAATAAAAACAAACTCTCCATAATTTTAAAATGAGGAGAAACATTTTTTTTGTTATAAATAAAGCCACCTTGAGGCAATAGTTTTCAGCTCCCCGCTGCTCCTCTCCTTTAGAACAGCAAGTCTGTTTAAATTTTTCTTCCACCTGTGACAATGAGGCTAAAATATTGAAAAAAAACTTCTTTCCAAAATAAATTGGATTTTAGTCTGGTAGGGAAGAGATTAATACATTTTGAATTTGACTCTTGCTATAATTTATCCACTCAAATACCAGATGTCATTTAGATGTTGGTTTTTAGGCTAAATCTGGCCGGTCCATCATAGTCTTATATGTCTGTCATTGTGTTAATCCTAACACAGTCTTCCAGAAACACTTCTACCACGGTATCTTAATTCTCCATGCTGAGAATCAACATCTATAAAGCCAATTGCGGGCATGGTGTGTTTAGGGGATGTGCCGTCACCACGCATAGCAGTTTGCATGTAGGCCCAAAAGTTTGATTGTTAGCCTCATTTGACCAGAGCCTATTCTGTGTTCTTTGTGACATTTACATGGCTTGTGACACAGAGCAAATAGGCCTTTTGACTTTCATTCAACAGAGGCTTTTTTCTTGTTACTTTTTCACAAAGGACACATTTCTGCATCCATGGCTAATATTTGCAGAGTCAACAGCATCTGCGACATACCTCTGAGACCTTTACAGAACATGGAGGTTTATACTCCAGCTTTTCATTATTAGACAAATGTGGACCTCAGCTTACTAATTACACGACTTCTGGTGGCAGTTGGTTGCATGAACCTTATTTAGTGCTAGAAAAGGAAAATGATTAGCAACTAACTTTGTGATGGTTTATCACCATGGCTACAGAAGCTTATCGGCTTAAAAGTACATGTTTATATATATACTTGCTTTCACTTTAGCATGATTTACCAAATCCTATAGCTCAGGTAGTATAGGAAAATGTTTGTTTTTTCAAAATCCTCACAGAGGAAAAGGAAAAACACTTTGTTGTGTTTATAGAACTAAATAGCTATAGACGTTCACATCAGTCAGAACTTCTAACAGCATTTCCAACTCAGAACTCTGTGAGAAATCAACTATGCAAGAGAATTAAAGAAACGCTTCTTCTTTTGTTTTCTCGTTGTTTTTCTTTCTTCGATCAGTCATTTGTGCTCTGTGCATGCGGTAACCAAACATCTGCTTGGCTGGCCCCCTTTCAGATGGTATCGTCAGGAAATGTTAAAAGAGGTGGAGGACAGTGTGTGTAAGGGTAAAAGAGAAGGTGTGATAGGAAAATAAAAGGATTCAGTGTGAATAAGTGAACATACGTGCATATTTACGTCTCTGGAAGTTTATATTGGGAAGGGGCTTTGCAGCTGTTGGTCCTCGCCTTCCTATGGTTTTCCATTGTTCCTCAAGTCTTTCCCAGCTTGTTTATGGGCTTCCGTTTTTTTATTTTTTATTTCTCAGAGCACACCGCAGCTAAATGTATGCCTGTGGACACAAGCCTTTCTCAGGGTATAAATTAGGCTGGAGGATCCTTGTCAGCGTAGCTTTGCCAAAAGCTTGCTGCTCTTAGTTCCAGAGAACTGCATTCTTTTCATTCACTTCCATTTTACTACTCACACAACATCCAAAGCATCCCCAGCTCTGCCTTTCTGGCAGGATATCCTCACAAATGTTTGTCTATGATATTTTATTATTTTTATTGCAGCTTTTGACATATTTTTCAAAGACAAATACTTTATAAGCATGACATATTTAATGCTGCTAACAGCAAAAACATAGTTATTGTGGAGTTAGAAAATCCATTTGTACAGTGTTTAAACACTAACAGGTAACTTATTAGAGGGAAAGTAACAAAACATTAAAAAACTTTAAAAAAATAAATAAATAAACTGTTCATTTTTATGCTTCCATTTTGGATAGAAACAGAAAAGATACGACTGTTTTAATTAATTATAAAGTATTCTTATTAGCATATCAATTAACTTTTTTTGGACTTTGCTTGTCCAGCATATTTTCTTTTTTTTTCTTCAAGTATTAAAATGAAAAAAAATATATATATATCATATATACAGTATGTTTTATAGTGTATCTTTGTAAGCAAACTACTAAACAATAAATTATACAGCTTGCACCTACTAGCCAGGCTTTATTAAATGGCTAATAGAGATTAAATGTTGTGCAAACATCAGCAGTTCTTTATATCTGGTTATAAAGAAACACAGATAAGCCCCAGTGCCACCTGCCATACACCTGCCAACAAAGCTGGAATACTGAACTGAATTTTCTCCATAAATATATACTTTTCACCAGTAGAATAAAATCACAGTATTAAAAGAGAAGAAAGTCTGATATCCTTTAAGAAATAATACTACTAGAAAGGAAAAGAATCGTCTTTAGATCGTTCCATGTAAAACTTGAAAAAAGTAGCCCACATATAACCCAAAGGGTTCAACGTGTTCCTCCATTTTTTTGTTTCTAGGGTCTTCTTTTAGACTTAGACAAACTTTATGGTCCTTTTGGATACACAGGGTGTATACAGAAGGAAAGTTCAATGCATACAGCTTACAACAGTGAACTGAAATGAACATTACCATTTATAAAGTGCAGCAGTGTAGGAGAAAAAGAAAAAAACAGTTTGACAGTAAAGGTGCAAAAGGCATGGATATGGAAAGGTTCAGTGCAGTGCAAAATAAATAAATGTGGTGCAAAATGCAGTAGAACATTGAGTCCTGTCCCATTTAGAGGGATTATTTAAAAAAATTTAAAAAATCAGCCACGTTGGTAATGCAAATATGATGTTTAGAAGTCTGATGCAGTCTAGATTAGAGTTTAATTTTTTGCCAATATAGCTTTGGGAATTGATGTCACAGATCTAGATGACAGCTCAACAGAAGATATACAGTAACTACTAGAAGTCTGCTTCCGCACCCGTGTGAGACGAGAGGGACGGAAAACAGAGAACATAACAGAAAAAAAGACAACAGGCAAACAAAATTAGCAAACAAAAAGCTTCAAGATCAGCAGGTATCCCTCAGATATCAATGTGTGCAGATCCTAATAGTATTTAGGATATATCCATTTAGTGTATTTCATGAACACCTGGAACCAAACTCAACACACTGACTTTCCATGATATGAGGATATAGGCCCGAATTATGTTTTAAAGAGAAAAGATGGCGAAAAACTGTTTTAGCAGCTTTTGTAATTTGTTTCATGCAATATCTATATTAACTAAAAAATACTTACACTACTATTAATTTCTGATGCATAGCAGTGTTCAAGATCATACTGTATGTCTGACGAATAAAGTGGGGCTGAAGTTTCCTCCAACAGTGCAACCACTCCAAGATGCTAAAAATTTACAATCGAAGGACATTTTAAAGATGTGACAACAGTTTCAGAGAGCTGTAGTGTAAATGCAGCTTAAAGAGGTTTAAATAAAACATATAAAAAATGCAGCCATATGATTCTTACTATTTGACATCATTTCCTAATAAAGTTTTATTTCAGCACAGTTAGAACTGCCATCTATATTTCCATTTTCTAAAGGTCTAAATAATAATTAGGTTTTCAACCCTTTTTTTGGAGGGGTAATAGTTTAATATTTAAGGTCATCACATGTTCGCATAAATCAAAAAATTGAAACAAGCCTTGAGAAATTTGAAATATTTGAAACCCCACAATATTTACGAAGAAAATTATTTTTTTTGAAACAGTATGATCATTTTTTGTGGATTATTCCCTGACATGTAAACATTGGAAACAATGAAATCAAAAGACAATGTACTTGTTCTTTTCAAAGCATGTCTTTAAAGCGCAGGAAAAGGGTATAGATAACAGGATTCACTCCGCTAGTATCACCTTCATTCCGACTAGTTCACTTTATCTTAAAGTCTAATTCAGACACACACACACACACACAAAGTCTAGGCTATGGGTCTGGTTCATATCATTATCAAGAGACAACTGCTGACATGTTTACTGGGAAATGAGTTCAGGCTTCTTGTCCCTCCCTGCTGTTCTCTTTTATCCAAAAATAAAACATAATGATCCTTTCCCTCAGCAAGCTATGTCTATAAGTTACATAAATATCTCCTATGTGAAAACTGCTGTCACTCTCTTATTTCTTCTCACTGTTTTCCTCTTAAGTTGGTATGTTGTGGTTATAGGCATTAAATACATTCTTATTGAGGCAGCTGGAGGTTTTCCATTCCTACAGGCAAATCCAGAGCTTTCTGTTACCTTAACCACTTTCTCTAAAAGATGGATATGATATAAACTTTTAATTCTAGTTTATTTTATGTCGACAGAACTATGAAACCTCTTCTCTTGTTCTCTACATCTACTCCTGTTAATTACTGTTTGCCACTGCTGTTTAATCATTACTTTGTCGCTACTTCTAGCTTAATGTACATCCCAGATGAACTTGGGTGGTATGGAAAAGTAAAACTTTCATGTCAGCATCAAAGAAGAGGAAGGGTTTGGAAATCATTGGCTGTAATCAGCAGCTTGAACCACAATGGTTCTGCGATTTGCAGTGTTATGTTCCTGTCTGACCAAAGATTGGAAATTTCCACCCTGGCAAAAAAAACAAAAAAACTTTAAGAATAGGGGAAAAAAAGGTGTTCGGAACCCTTATTATAGGAAATTCATAATATCAAATAATAACAAAAAGCTTTTAAAGTGTTTTTATTTTTAACCCCAAACAATTGGATCAAAAGTAGAGCTATTAAGACTTTATACCAGTAGTCAATGGCTCAATGTTTCCCAACGGCATGAATATGACACAAGGCAGAAACCTACTGTACTTCTCCTAACTTAAAAAAAGGACATGCTGTGAAACCAGCAATATACGTGGATAAAATTTCATTGGTTGGTACCACTTTTCCAATGAAATAAAAACAACAATTGTCACAGAAATAACATGAATCTAATTCTTTTAAAATTAACTAATGAATTTCAGACACTGCTTTTCAATCATGTTTCTACAGAAAGATAAAAGAAAAATAAACTAATTTAAAAAAACAATTATCAGCCTGTTCAAAAATGATGGTACCTAAAGAAAAAAAATAATAAAGTGACCAAAGGGACATTTAAATCAAGGTTTGCCCACTGATTAGCATCACAATTGTTTACAATCAGTCAGTCAATTAGCGGCCTATATATAGGACTACAGGTGTCACTGTGCAGTTTGGTGACACTCAACATGAACCAGAAAAGCTAAAGAAAGAGTTGTCTCAGTAGAGTAAAAAGAAAATTATAGACAAGAATGTTAAAGTTAAAGGCTAGTGATGGATTAATGAGGCATCATGATGCGTTTCCACACATTGCCAAACAATTTGTCATTCTACATTGTTTTGTATGATTTCATATCTTAATTTATATGAAAATATGCTTGATATTTTCAGATTCAGTCAATAAGTAATGTGAACATATATCCTAAGGTGAAAATTAAGGTGAACGTGTGAATGAGGATACATGTGGACTACCATTAAAAAAAAAATACAATATGAGTATAGTAAGTATGGAAAACTCAAGTCAATTAAAATTGTATTTAAATTCAGATAACTTGAGTGATAACTGATAGGAACAGGATGAAGCAATGAGAAAATTAAAACAAATATGAGATCAAAATGGTCCCACACGGCTGAAAGCGTTCTTTTGGCTTGGTGCTGCTTCATATTTCTTCATGAATTTGATAATGAACTGCAAAAGATCAGAGATTATTTTGACAGATGCATCCCGTTGACTGATGCACTTATAAACACAGTTAAGTGTGTCAGTCTGATGGATGAGACTGCTTGGACCATCTCCAAGGTCCTGTTAATACAGATTCATGTATTATTCAGAAATGTAAGATCCATGGGAAGGTAGCCAACTTTCCTAGATGTGGCCAGAAATGGAAAATTGAAGACAAATATAGGTTGGGTTAGCGATGACGAGACGGATAATAGGAATGGTAACAGAAGAGCACGGATAAACTCTTAAAGAGATTAAAGGAGAACTTCAAGCTCAAGGAACATCAGTGTCAGATCACACCTTTTGCTGTGATTTAAGCCAAAGTTGATTTAATGGAAGACAACCAAGCAGGAAGCCGTTGTCGAAAACAAACCATAAAAAGCCAGTCTGGAATTTGACAAACTACATGTTGACAAACCACATAGTTCCTGGGAGAAGGTCCTATGGATATATGAGAGGCCCATTAGCTCTATGTTCACAGACAGAAAGCTGAAGCATATCTAGTAGAGGGTGCTGTCCCTACTGTGAAACATGGAGGAAGCTGTCTTGTTCTGGGGCTGATTGGCTTCATCTGGAACAGGGTGTTGAATCTCTGCAGGGTACAAAAAAAATCTGAAGACTATCAAGGGAATCTAGAGAGAGAAATGTGATGCCCAGTGTCAGAAAGCTTGGTCTAAGCTGTAGGTCATGGGTTTTCAACAGGATGATGACCAAAAACACACAACTGGAAACACTCTATAATGGCTAAGAGGAGAACATTTGACTATCCTGAAGTGGCCTTCTATGAGCCCTGACCTAATCCCTATTGAGCTCTTTGAAAATAGCTGAAACATGCTGTCTTGAAACAGCATCCATCAAACCATTTATTTCTGTAATCAATGCAGGTTTTTTTTTCATTAACTCACAGTTTTTGTCTATGTGTGTATTTTTCCAAAAATCATCTCATGGGATGACTGCTCAGTATGGCAGAGGGTCTGTTATGCTGTGGGCCAGAGCTCTGTCAGAAAAAAAAGAATACTGGTCAATTACTGGGTCTTTTAACTACAAAATGAACCCAAATTAATATCAAAATGTTTTACCAGACTACAGAGCAAAGTAAGCCTCCAGTAGAGGAATAAAAATGGTGAAGTAGGTAAAAGAAGAGCAAACAAAAAAGGGGATACAAAACTTATTAAGACGTTGTGCAAACAAGGAGTGTTGATAGATTCATTTGTTTGCTGCCACACTATCAGTATTAAACAATACTTAAGCTCTGCTTGATGATTTTTTAAATTGGTTTAAAATACTGTATATATGTAACTAAAGCATGGGTTGGGTTTTTATTCTAATGTAATTAAATATTCACAAATTTTAGACTTCTACACATCTTTACCAAGGGTGCTAATGGGTGCAGAAGGTGTTATACCTATCTAAGAAAAAGTACTTATGACAGGGGAACTATTTGTTTCCCACTCCAGAGAGGCTTTCTTTTCTCCTAAACATCTGTTTCACATGGTCACGCAGACTGACGGTGCGAAAAACGACTGTTTGCCCCAAGAAAACAACTTAGAATGTGAGAAACTGCTGGAGCTGTAGACGCCAATAAATACCTGCTAAGTAAAAATGCAGTGTTGTGCAAAAGTATTTTACACTTTTATCCCTTCAGCATTTTTGAATTGTCTGTTTTATGGATTTATTGGATTTTTCTTTTAAAATACCACGTTTTTTTAAAACAACATTAATCCGATGTGTGCCACAAATTTGCTTTCAGCTGCCTTTTCTGATCAGTCTAGTTTTGTAGTTCAGTGAATTGCCTTCAGATGTTACCGATCTCTATAGATTTGGATACAAATGTGTTGCCTGAAAGTGTCAGAAGTTTAAGAAATTACATTTAAGAACTACTAGCAGGGAAGTGTTGGCTTAGTGGTTACAGCAGTGTACTTGTGCTTTGAGAAGGTTGCAGGTAACTGGTTCAATCCCCACAGCCTGCACTCATCTAGTGGACTCTAGATGGAGCAACTCTTACTCCAGAATATCTGTCAACAAACAAGCCATATTTTAAAATATAATCATAAGGACTCCAAACTGCAACTTGAAAAAAAAAAAAAATTTAAGGACACATCAATCATGTTAAAGCAGCTGCTCTGTGTAAATAACAAATGTCTTAAACATTTGGGCTTACATTCCACAGAATTTACTAAGCTACCAAGCCTTTCATTTAGCTTTACTAAAACATTTAGAAATGCAGTCCAATGGTTACATTTAAAAGTCCCCCGTCAAGATCATGTAAAATGACCAGTAGGGTTAATTTCAGTTAAGTTTTTATTTCAATTCAGTTTATTTATTTATTTTTTACAACATATATCACCTGGACAACCTTTAGAAATGGTTTAGTCAAATTATACACAGATTGGTTCAAAGTTTTCTTTCTAAAGGAAACCCAACTAATTGCATTGAATTGTGGACAAGATGTAGAGACAGTAGTAGTGTTTAGTAGTGTTACTGCATTGCTCTTTTTAATTTTCACTACCATGAAGTATTTCTACTCTTATTTGATTGGATTTTCTGGCTTCTCCACCCAGCGCATGAAACTTCACTGAATGAAGAAGACACTTGTTTTAAATATCAATGCACCAAGACCAACAGCTGAAGTTATTTGGGCAGCCTGCTAAGCCGTTTAGGAGATCACGTAAAAACCATGCAAACAGTAGATATTGTCTTTGGAGGTATTTTACCCTGTTCTTACATACAAACAATACCTTCTGTAAGTACTTGCTTCATAAGTTTGATTAAAAAATTGATTTGGAAAAGTATTTACTGCTTATATTGGCTATTTTAACTGGATTTATATTGAGTTTAACTTGATATTTTTCTCTATTTGATTATATCTTCTGTAAATATTACGTTTAGATATTCTCATCAGTTACTCAGAACTTGAGAAACCTTTTATCATATTTTTGTTTTTTAATCTTGATAATTTTTTTGGACAGCTACTTTTTACTTTTCCTTGAGGAAAAAAAAAAAAGACCGCCTAGAGCTATTCTGCTCACTTCTGGTTAGAAATACTTTTTAATAGTCAGTAGCATGAAAAAAATATCATATTCCATCCATCCATTATCTGACACGCTTGTCCCGAGTGGGGTCGCAAGGGGTGCTGGTGCCTATATCCAGCAGTGAATGGGCGAGAGGCGGGGTACAAAATATATTGTTTTAAGTTAAAATAGCAGGGATTGTATTCTACTACAAAAGTAGACAGCTTTTACATAAATACTGCAACATTATGTGAATTGTGAGACAGAGTCATAAGTTAAACAGTAGCAGATGTTGGCTGCTGGCATAAAGACCCCTTAATATTCAGTAGAGACGAGGTCTTGACCTTCAAGTAAATGTGTCAGGGTGACTCATTTATTTCACAGCAAGAGAGCAGAGGAAATGCTTTTTAATTTAACAAACAACGCACAGTTCCCTTTGATTAAATGACACCGCAGTTTGTTTTTTTAAATTCGACTCAGTTTTATCTTTTTAAGTGAAACAGAACACCAAGATGTTCTCTAAGTAAACTGGAAGAAAAGGTCAGTCATGTGTAACATCCAGGGGGGGTTAAAATGCTTTCCTCTTGTGATTTGATCTGAACTAAACAAAGAGCCTACAGTCTGAGAATGCACTGGGTATTATATCAAAGACAGTAACAATTCACCAGCAGGAAAATCACAGCATTCAGGTCACATCGCCTTTCAAAGCATCCATCTGGGAATTTTCCAGCTCAGAGACTGACATGGAGATGATTAACTCCCACAGCGGCCTAGCCGCCGGCCGCAGCTCACACAGTCGGTCCACGGAGGAAAGTTATTTGTTCGTAAATATGACTGATAAAAATCACGGCCCTGCAGTCGCTCAGGCACAGGTAGACAAGGCCAGGCACATACCCAGAGGCTGGAATTTTATCAGAAGCATATTTACCAGCACTTCATGTCAACCTGTGATGACAGATAGGGCAGGAATCCCTCTGATCACTAAACTGTTGAGAAGGTAAAACATTTTCAACACTTTGAAAACCATTATATTTACTCCAGTGGTCATAAAAATCTGAAAAATGAATGTGGAAAATTATAGTCTAACACTTGAACATTAAATAAAAGGTACATTATTCAGTTTCCATGGAGCTTGACTGCACAATTTATCATTTTAAACACATATTGCAATTTACTTGAGGCACATGATAAAAGAAACTATCTATATTGATCATAAGACTTTGTGAGAATCAGCTATTTAACCAGCCTGTGTAAAGGCATCTAACTGCTTTTCTAACTGCCTGCTATTGAATGGGATAACTCTCCAGTTAGAAAAAAGAAAAAACATTTGCTAAATGCTAAGATGAGCAAATTAATTATGTCCTTCATCATATTTAGGATTTTTCTAACCTTTTGGTATTTTATGGAACTTCCTTAAACAGTGTCAGGCAGGCTCTGACCGGTAATCTGTGGGCCGGTCCTAATTTCAGCGTGCGAGGGCCGGCCCTTCTTAAATCATACAGGCCAGAACTTTTACTCTCTGGTCAAAGCATCTATCTGTAACAGTAAATAACTCAAGGAGCTCATGAAGTAATACAAAAGTAACTACCTAACTGATGCATGCACTATATATAGCCCTTCCTTGTCATGCACATCCTTATGACGGTTGGCATATGGTGTAATTTTCTATTTCTTCAAACTGTAAAATCCTTGCAACAAACTAAATTCTAATAAAACTAAAACGCTTTGTTTAAACCAAACTATGATGCTCCTTTTATATTTGGCAAATTAATGTTCAAATATTTTGCAAAAATATGTTGCGTTGCATGATGGGGTTTGGCATCTGTTTACATTATTCCATTTCATTGCCCAAATGCCATCTAGACTCACAGTGAATGCTGACACACCGCTGAGCTTTCATGCATTCATTCTTGAACTGCCTTGTCTGCCTCTGTATTTTATTCTTTTTTGTTGGTGTAAATTAAAAAATGCCAGGGCCGAAAATCGTTCCCAATCCGAGCCTGGTGTCAGGTGTTACTTTATTGTGTATTCTTCTGCAAACTTTTCCCATTAGTTTTGGTTGGTTTCTGGGGATGGAATAGGATTTAGTCAGCCGCTCTTACCAGCTACCTTGCTTATACCCAATTTATAAGCAAGTCCAGAAATTTTCAGTTCTAGATAAAAAAAAAAAAAAAAGTTTTGCAGAAATGATACCTGTGTTTTCTGAAACAATGACTATATTTTCCTTAGGTCAATCTGTCACAAATGTATTAGTTTGCTTGGGGTTTTTATCATGCAAGGTTCTTAAGGCATATGTTAAAATGCTGCTTAGATTTTGCTGTTGTTTTTTTCACTGCTATGGCTACTAATTTCCGAGCTGCACCATTTAATCATCCAGTATAGATATATTTCCACTCCTGTGCTTCACACTGTAAAATATTGTTATTCATGATTTTTTTAAGCCTTTCGAAGTCACCTTTTAGTAAATCTATGATGAAAAGCTCCCTTTAGCACTATGTGAGTATTCATTTTATATCAAATATAGTTTGGTTCTTCCAGGCCTAAAGGAAAACACTTGCATTCAAATAACATATTGTGGATTTTTCTGCATATTTTCTCATGAAGAGGCTGTCCTAGAATTGTTCAGGCATTAGATTACCAGGTATTTTACCCAGTCAGTTCACTGCAAGGGTAGACACAGCCAGTAGATCCCTGATGATGATCATAACAAGAAAAAAAAAAAAAAACACAGTAAATAAATGTTTAAAAATCAATTTATAGCATTTGGAGTAAGATTTAGATGTAATCTAAGTCTCAGGATTTCAACACTATACTGACATCTGCTGTCGTATGAGAGAAACTACAAGTCGTTAAACATTATTGTTTTAATCTACATCCTTTATCATTCTAAAAGCATAAATCCAGGCATGACACATGTTGAAAAGAAAAAAGATAGATACAATGCTGCAGTGCACTTGAAAGAGCCAAATTATTTAGGATTTCTCTGGGTAATTACAAACTTTTAAATATTCTTAATTTACTGGCTCTCATTATTGTGGCGCCTGCTCCATTTTGGTTAATAGGGACATCAATGTAAAAAAAAAAAAAAAAAAGGGGGGGGCATGAAAGGAAAATAAATGCTTGTCTAAATATGCAAAGTGCAAGTAAATACAGACATGAGAAAAAAAATCAGTTTTCTTCTATTTAATTTTATTGGATTTTTTTTGGTTTATCAATTAATAACTCCTGTGTATATGTGACTAAAACAGAAAAAAGTAAAACACCTAAAAGCTGTAGGAGCTGCCTTACAAACAGAAGGTTGTCGGTTCAGGCCCCGGCTCCAGCTTTCAGTCTTGTGTCCTTGGGCAAGACACTTCAACCGCATTGCCAACTGATGGTGGTCAGAGGGCCCGGTGTCGCTTGTGTATGGCAGCCCGCTTCTGTCAGTGAGCCCCAGGGCAGCTGTGGCTACAATGTAGCTTGTCACCATCAGTGTATGCGTGAATGGGTAAATGTAATGTAAAGTGCTTAAGTCAAGTCCTCTGACTTAAAAAAGCACTATACAAGTACAGGCCATTTGCCATTCTCTCTTTTTCCCCCTGAAATGTAAGGGCAGCACCTTTCATAGCATCAAAGTTTCAGAGATCACATCCCCCCATATGTAGGTCTAATACCTGTGTTTCTATCTTCTTGGATGGGTTGTACAGAAACAGAAGTTCCCTTTTAGGATTAATAAAGTATTTTTCAATTGAACTGAATCCCTTCCATTTAAATAGTAAATTAGTTTACTGCTTTAAATGTTGTCGTGGTTACAACAGACTGCATATAAACCTATGAGTTAACTCGAGCAGAAATTATCTCCCACACAATCTCCCTTTCTTTTGCAGCTGTAGTGCTGTTGATTTCTTTTGAAAGTTACTCCAACTCACCATATGCTTGCACTGAAATCTCTAGTTCCCATGGTGTGACTCCTTGCAAGGGGGTTCCAGTAATGAAATGTAAGTAAACTTACTGAGGTTTGATTAAATGCCAGTCGTTGTGAAATTAGAATTTTGGGGTTTCCAACCTCAGACTAAGTGAACTCAGAGTCAGCTATTTTCTATAGAGCTGATTTAGGATCCACATACTTTACTCCACTTTATTTTGTTCCTTATGTGCCAGTCTGAAACCCTTTTATGGGAGTTTAAAAACAGTTCATCACAGCAGGCAAACAGAACTCAACCCAGACTAGAAAAGCCTCACCATGATGGAGGGTGGCTGACAAAAAATAAGCTGTCAGTGAAAATCTTCTGACTGGAAATGCTAAAACATCATATCCGACAACTGGACCAGTTTATACAGCAGTTTAAAACTCTATGCAATAGTTCAGGTAATTTAATCCGCAGTTTGAAAGAATACTCTCACCCTTGAGACTGAAAAACAAAAGCTATCTGAAGCAGAAAACAGAAAAACCCAGACTGGAAGGATTGATAGAACCCTTGGCCTAAAATCTGGTCAAATTTCATATGAAACATTTTTCTTGCAATTATTTTTTTAAATGTTTGTTGTAGCTGAAAAATTCTGATGATTTGTTGTGTTTTAAAGATAGCTCCATTGTTTATTGCTAGTTGTACATCGCTCCTTAAGTTGCTGCTGCAGAACTCTAAATTTTTGTTTTTAAAGCTTTACCCACCTTCCCCCTCCCCTAGTTTATCATTTCTATTTCCACTAGGTCGTTAAGGTCATTTAACAAATACTTGTGGTTCCCCCTACAAAGTAGTACACTGCCCAATATTTTTCTGCAGTCAAACCTCAATTCTAGAATCAGCTTCCACTTGATCCACAATGTATGACTGAACCCGTTTTTTTAAAGCACAGCTCAAGAGTTTTCCATTCAGTTTTTTTTTTAAGATGTTTTGGTCCTTTTGGTTTTATCTACTTTGTCGTCAACCAGATTTGTTGTTTTTGGTGCCTGTTGTTTTTTTTAATATATACACTGACTTTGTTTACCCATATTGGATGGGAAAACAGCAACATTTGAGAAGCCTAAAACTGTCCCAGCATAAAGTTTACATTGAGCTGAACGTCATAAGAAAAGTTTAAAAAAATAAGAAAGCCTCCTCATAAAAAAAATAAAAACAAAAAAAACAAGAAATTATAACATGTTAGGTCTTTCTACAGCCAGCAGCCATTCTTTTGACAAGCCGTTTCTCTCATCCTGAAGTAGTTCACCAATGACAAAGGTAAAAGATTGATGTTTTTTTGTGCTTTTTATATTTCTTCCCATTTCCTCGATCATTCTTGGAGGATCTCCTAAGTTACTAAATATGTCTTTTATCCAAAGTTGAGTCGTTTTTATCTTTGATCTTTTAAGTCGTGCATGCATTTCTTTTAAGTCGTCTGAACTGCTGCAACGCACTTTATTCGGGCATCAGCTACAAAGCACTTTCCTGCGCGCAATTATTCCAGGACGCTGCAGGCACGCCTTTTAACAGGCACCAAAAACGTGAACACATCACCTCAATCCTTGCATCTTTGCACTGGCTCCCTGTTAACTTTAGAATCTATTTTAAATAATTGTTTGTTTTTAAGGCCTTAAATGAACTGGCACCTCAGTACATCACAGACCACGTCCAAATTTACTGTCCCATTCGCTTTGAGGCCTGGCGGCCAGCTCCAGCTTGTGACCCCTACTACAAATAGTAAAACCAGAGGGAACAGAGCGTCCTCAGTTGTCAGATCTAAGCTGTGGAGGGCCCTACCTCTCAATATACGCATGGCCCCCATCGTGTAGTGTTCTGATCTCATCTTAAGACCCACTTTTATTCTCTAGCTTTTAGCATTGCAGAAGTTGTTTGGTTCCCTGTGGCTGTGTGTTCATTTTATTGTATTTATTGTTGCATGCGCAGCACTTTGGAAACATTTTGTTGTTTAAATGTGCTATATAAATAAAGTGGATTTGATACATATTTGATATATCTATGATGTTATATACATATTCAGCCTTTGTGTTGATTATGAAACATTAAAATCTGCATTGTTGCTTGAGTGTTTTAATCTACTTGGACCAATGAACTCATGGTTAGGTTGGAGAACACATTTAAATGGTCAGGAGCTTCCCGTTTAGTTTCTTAGATCCAGGTTTGATGTCCGGTTCAAATAAAATTACTGTCCTGTTTTTGTAAAGGTGTTTCGGAAATAACTGAACAATGTTGTTGAAAATAAAGAGGAACACCAGAAATGTTTGCTTTTTTCTTTATTTTTTTGAAGCTTTTTTTAAACATTTTCCTTTTTTTCCCCTTTTTTCTTTCTTTTGGTACTACATACTGATACGTTAGGCTGTTTTCAAAACAAACATCTAATCGAAGCCTTCATCTTTCAGCAAGCAAAGTATGAGTACAGCTAATAAAAATAAAGGTTTACAATTCATCCTCCTTACTTTACACATAAAAACACTTTTTTGGACCCCCTCAAAAACGGGGGCATTTAAAATATTTGACATTTGTATCACAAATCATTGTAACGAGACTCAAAAATTTAAACTTAAAAACTGTACAAAAATGATAAAATTATTTTTTTTCTTCTTTTTAAAGTTGTGATCAATTGAAGCAGAGGGTACACTATTATTTTGTCTATTACTGACCAGAAATCGAATAAAAAAAAAGACTTATTTCTTCTGCTGGATAAAATTCCGATTGACTGGATGCTGAACATGAGGAACGAGAGGGAAGTTCGGATTGTGATGCACCACAGAACCTGCTTAAATGAGAAAAGTCAGAATCAGAATATGTTTTTCCCTACGCCATCAATCATCGGCATGTCTGTTCTCACCTGGGCCCATGAAGGATTTCCCAGGCTGCCCGCTGCCCTGTTGGATGAAGTTCTGGGGCATCCTGTAGGGCCAAGATGGAGAAAGAGTGTACTGGGGGGGTTTGTTGTGCTCCCACATTCGCGAACCTTGGCTCACACCTTCAAACTGGACATGGTGGTTGGGTTCTGATAAGGAAAATGAATTAGAAAAATATCAGAAACTTCTCATTTACTAAGTTTTCTACCAGTTTTATATCTATCTGCTTACTTCTCGCTTCCAATCTACCTTTCGTGTTATTGCCATACTTTCTTATAATCTTGATCAACGTTCTATAAAAGTTCAAAAAATATCCACTGGACTTGGTTTCCAAGATTTGAAGAAGTTTCGCCACCTCTCCAGAAAGCTTTCTCAATTCAAATGTGATTTTTGAATTGAGAAAGCTTCCTGGAAAGGTGGCGAAACGTCTTCAAATCTTGGAAACCAAGTCCAGGGGATATTTTTCAAACTTTTACAGAATGACTATGACCTGGATGACTGAGAATCTTCATCAGCATCTTGATCAAGTTTTTCTCTATCAGAAAGTCTTTTAAAGCACATCAACTGCTCCTTTTCCTTTTATTTCAACCCACAATATAAAATCCCTCCAGCTTAAGGGATAAACCAGCAGAAAAAAAGCATAAAAAGATCAAATTTGTTTTCCCCTAACAAGGAAACATTTTTGCAAGTGAAGAAGCAAATGTTTGCTTGCAGCCTTAACTCAGCAAACCCAAATCATTTTTTTTCCCCCTATTTCCAAATCTACAGAGTACATGTTTGTAAAGGCGCTGCTGCTCTGCTGGCAACAAATCGGTGTAGCAGTGTTGCCCCCAACCCAGAATATGGATGCCACAAACCGTTGACTGTTACCTGAATAAAGGACAAAGGATATCTAAAAAGCAATTATATTAAACCAATTCCAACTTAAAGATGCAAAAAAAGCAATGCCTGATTAAACTGTCTAAAGATCATTGGTTTTCTTTCCCAAGACAAACGGTTTTTACATTTTGTCACTAGATTAATCAAATCAGGTGGGAAAACAGTTGAAAGGGCAGCTATTTGACAATTTGGGTCTTTATGAAAGAGGGACAGGAAGACATCCCCTGCTAAAATGAAGTTATTGGAAGTACTGTCCACCTAAAGAGGTGGAAGGTGTTTTCTTCAAATCAGATCAAAACTGATATCAATGTGTTGTATGAAAAAAAAAGAAAAGAATTGACACCACAGAATGAATTAAAGGAGTCACATCATTACACTGTGGGGAGGGTTTCCTTCCGCTGGACGCAAGGTTCCTATCAGAGATGATCCCAATGATGGAACGGTTTAAATCATATGGTGTCCATGTGTCAGAATGGCCTAGTCAAAGTTCAGACCCTAACACAGCTGAGAACCAGTGACATAGGTTGATAACTGCTGTTCTCTGTAGCCACACTACGTACAGAAGAAAATGGCTTTTTCCAACATTTTCAAAGCTTCTTCACATCATCCAAGTGTAACAGTGATTTTTTAGCTAGAGTTTTGCACACAATTGTGATCGTTGTGATATTTGTGGGCCAAATCATGTTTTTCTGTGTTTATATCTGCGGAATCTCAAGAGTAAAGATGTAACTTGTTCGCCATGTTTTTCTGATTGAAGCTGTCCCCGTAGTTACACATTTTCCTTGGTGCAGATAATCAGGCTAGTTGGATTATGAACTGAGGTGCCAACATTAGGAAACAAACACGACTATAATAACATGATCCAATATTATTAATAATATTATCAATATTTATAATATTGATAATTGAACTTTATTGATCTCACACTGGAGAAATTCACACTCTGCATTTAACCCATCCCCTTTGGGAGCAGTGGGCTGCCATTGTGTGGCGCCCGGGGAGCAGTGTGTGGTTAATGATCTTGCTCAGGAACCCAGAGTGGAGGCTGTGGGGATCGAACCGGGTACTTGCAACCTTCTCAGAGCACAAGCGCACTGCTCTAAACACTAGGCTAACACTCCCACAGATATAACCCAGGTAGGAGTTTAGTGCATATATCGGTCTGTTAGTAACTCCAGGTTAGCTTAGCTTGTCTGAAATTCAACAAATAAAGAAAGAAACTGAACTGGATTTTTAAACAGGAAATGGTTCCTTCATGGTTGTGCAAAGACTTGAAAAGGCCAGAAAAAGAAGCCTGTTTGCTGTTGATTGATTCCTGTTTTCAAAAACATCAACCTGGAACTTCCTGTGAAGCTGAGCCTCAGAATAACAGAAGCGGAATTAGTATGAAGTTGTTCTTTAAAGACACAGAAATAACAAGACAGAGCCCCCCACAGACTGGTGCCACCAAACGTCCCCCAGTGAATACCTGACTTCACCACTGTGCCATTGCCCATCAGTGACCCGGGCTTTCCCACGCTGTTGTGCCAGTGCCCCTCCCGTCCTGGCCCCCCCATGCTCAGTCTTCCCGCTGGCTGGGCGAAGATGATGCTCGGGTCATTCAGGCTCACGGAGCTGGGGCTGCCCGCGGTTCCCGTGGGGCTCCCGTTCCCCGACACGGAGCGCAGGGCGAATTTAAGGCCGGGCGGAGAGGGGACGGTGGCAGAGGACGAAGTGAGGACTGGCCCGTGGATGGGCCAGGAGGTGGAGGGGATGTGGACAGGGTGGTGAGGCTGCCCCTGAGACTGGTGGGTGGGAAGAAGCCCCAGTGCAGTGAGAGTCGCAGGATGAAACTGGCCCGGATGGGTGGTGGGAAAGCTGAAGAGAGGCAGTGGGACCTGCGAGTGGGCAGGCGGCTTCTGTGGACCAACCGAAGTGGCTTTACTGAGGGAGGTCTGAGGGGAGCTGGAGGAGAGGGGGGAGCTCTGTGGGCCAGCAGTGGGCTGTGGGGAGTAGGGCGGAGTCTGCCGACTGTCCGACTGTTGACAGGAAGCAAAATAAAGATATAAGCAAGGATTATGAGCTATACAACCAGACACTTCTTTCCTTAATTATAGCACATTAGCATTTTAAAAACTACAACAGCAAACATCTAAACAACTAATCCAAATCTCATGCAAATGTTCCCATTTTACTGAAAACTGACCGTTAGCGGTCTGACTAATGAACTCACACATTCAGAAGGTTGCCTGGTCCTTCCAGGAGAGTCTGCAGCTGTCTGAGGGATGGGGATGGACTGAGAGTTCGCCACACCTCGCACCATGTGAGAAGCTGTAGCAGAAGAAGAAAATATTATTTTCAATCCTACTGACACATGATATAACAAACAGAGTCCAATGACTACTATCAACCTAATATGTTTTTCAAAGAAAGTTATTTCTACATGCTTATCAGATCAGAACACATCTATGTGACATTAATTAATTAATTGGATGCTGTTAACCATTACGAAGGAAGAACCAGTACATTACTAAACTAGTATCCATATGGACGAAGCCATCTTTGCTTACTGGAACCATTGGTTGAGATGCACAAAAAGTCTTTTACAAATAGACTAAATCAAATATTTAACTTCATAGGCTTAAAAATGGGTTTCTATTTTGAATTAGATATGAACAATAATTACCTACAATGCTCTAATGCGCAAAAAAATCTTTATTTAAAGCCAAAAGAAGTAGTGTACTAACCTGGGGCCCCCGTGTTCCTCTGCTTGAGGTGGCGGTTCTCAGGGCAGTCTCTCCGTACATGTCCTATGTCTCCACACTGGAAGCAACGCCTATCCTTCGGTTCCCGATCTTCTTCTTTACTGTCCTCATCCTTTTCGTTTTCCTTCTTCTTTACCCTGGTTTAACAAAAATTGAAGAAAAAATAAATAAATAAACTGCAGTTTGTATAGGTCGTTTAATATCTGAATGGATGAATAAGAAATATGGAACCATTGGGCTGAGGTGCTGCTTGCTCATTTGCCCACTATCGTTTGAAGCCCTTGAGTGACATCCTAAGCCCCAATTAGCTTTGGACATGATGCAAACCATCTAACAGGATTGGCCCATACGGCGAATCTTTAAGCATGAATCAACGAGTACGAGTAAAAGGGTAGGAATTATATCTTCATTGTGTTGATTTGTTCTTTACTTAACCATGAAAATCAGTAGCTATCAAATACATTATGGGAAACCATAATATGATATCTATTAACACAAATTGAAGAAAGGAAAAACGCAGCAGCACAATCTTAATGTTTCTTGACAACAAATAAATAAAAAAACGAGATAAGCAACTGATGAAGGACAAACACCTCTAAACACACTTCCTTTTATAGACCATGATGTCCAATCAATGAATAATTTTGAATTGGTGACCAAGATTCAACAAAGTCTTGATCTGTTTTTACTAGTCAGAGTTGAATCCCACATAAAATATAATATAGAAGGAGATTTTTTTTTTTTTTAGAAAATGCTGTTGTATCACATATTGCATTAGCTTAAATGACAAAAAAACTGAACCTGCGTCTCTTTGGACAGTCCTTCATGTAATGCCCGATCTTCCCACAGATCCTGCAGCACCTGTCATTGGGCGCCAGCTCGCCGTCCGTCAACACCTTTGAATCAAAGAAGTATTCCTGCACAGACAGAAAAAGGTGATGATTAAAAACAATGTATTATCAGCAAAAATCACCACATAATTGTGAGGGAAAAAAAAGTAATGAGGGACATACCACTTCAGTACCAGGGATGGGAAAGAAGGGAGTTCCAAACAGCTTCCGTCCATTTATGAAGGCCTTCATGATGAAATTTGTCACTGGAGGAGCCAAAAAAATAAGGAGTTTAGGGCAATGGACAAGATCTATATTGTGATCAATCAATATACAATGATTTGTAAACAAGGTCAACCTGAGACTACATCTACAAATAACTATTATATGTTAAAGAGTGTTAAAAAGATACCAAGTGTTAAATTGGACCTCAGGTTTGCTTTGTATGGTCATTAAACAAAGCAAACAAAAATCTGATGTGGGGTTCCTCAAGGCTCCATCCTTGGACCAGTTTAATTCTATATGCTTTTCTACGTTACAAAATCTCTCACCAAGAACAAGAGCCAAATGCTCTTTAAGTAATCGAGTGAGGATGGGTTTAAAATATCATAGAAATGATCGACCAGAGATTTTTAGAGCAGAGAACGTTCATTGTTGTTTTAAATCTTGGTAAGGCCTAGCAACTGATCAGTTCTGGAATATATGTCATCTGTCACTTTTTATTATGAAATTGAAATTAAGGAAGAGAAAAAAAACTGAATATTGGATTTTTCAGCCATACTGGCCACAAACCACCAACTTCCAAAATTACAACCACAAAATACATGAGTGCAATTATGGACTTCACAACATTGACCATCATCATCATCATTAATTGAATCAGAACCATCAGGAACCTTAAAAAGAATTCCAAATTTAGGGAATAAGACAATAATATTTTTATTTACAGTCTTACCAGTTCTATAAAATAAAAGAGTCAATCAGGTGTTTTGGATCTAAAAGGTTTGATATTGAAAACTTCAAAACTTATGGGTCTTGTCTGTCAGATCTAAACCGAGAAGAAACCGGAGTTTGCCCGAAACCTGTTGACTCAAAAAGTAAATAAGGGAAAGCAGCATTCTTCCTTATGAGGGGTATAAAAATTGTTGGCTCCTTTAAAATCAAAACTGAAAACCTCATTGTTTAAACTGTAATTTACTGGTGATAGTTTTTCCATTTATAAGTTTAAATCTATTTTAAGAAGCTCTTTGGATTGTAATAAATGTTGTAATATTATATATGGATCCAAAAAAAGGAAAAGTGAGCAGCAAAAAGCTGGAAGGTTTAGGATTTTCTGGTAATGTTAGTTTTATCAGTTTAATTACCACAAATCCATCCAACTGTGGGTGAAAAGGTATAGCTTAAATTTGTTTTTGTTTTTTGTATAGGTTAATGTTTGCCTCTTTGGTGCTAAATATCTTTGGGTTTCACTATTCTAAGTTTTAATGTATCTGTGCTGCTGATGTTTAACTGGTTTGTCCAAACTCTACCCCTAAAATATTTCAGACGATGAAAGGTTGCAATTGATGAAGTACAGATTTAATGGCTTATTTTCAACTCAGACAATAACCTTTGAATAAGGTTTCTCAAATTTTTTTAAGTGGCTTATTTTTGAAAAAAAATGCCCAAGCTTATAAGTCAGCACCATATTCTGATCATACTTACTTTTGCGTGACACTCCGGCACCAAGATTATGATTCAAATCAAAGGGATCTGAGAATAGAAAACATGAAAAGTTTAATTAAAGGATAGACGCATCAGCAACAGATACAGTTAAAGCAGAGCTCTTTGTGCACCTTCGATGGCGATGCATTTACTGGTCCACTGTTTTTCAAACGTGGTGAGGCGTTTCTGCTGGCGAATGCTGATGACGTGCTCCTTGAAGTCGAACTCTTCAGTGTAAAATCGAAGGAGCCCAAGCCATAACTCCCCCACCGACTCAGTGTTTGGCTGCCGGTCCGAGAGGTGCTGACGCTGCGCAGGTAGAAAAACTAACATCACAAATCCGAAGCATGAAATTGATATGATAGAGAAATCCATCAGCTCTCAGTTCAATAATCTCACCAGCTTGTCAATGTCATCAAAAAAGAACGCATTCCAGCCGTCTACCATCCGCTCAGGAACAGTCTTACCATCAAAGATCTGGAAAAATGTTTTGTTTAAAATCAAAGCCAAACAATATTTTATGTTAAAAACACAAATGTACGAGTCAGTAATCTGAGGAGGATACCTCCTGCAGGACGGGGATGACTGGAGGCTGTCTCTGCTGCAGGAAATAAAGCACCATCAGGATGTAGGCATAAGATGACAGGCTTCCTCTGGAGGCATCTCCAATGTCGCAGCGCTGTAAAGAGAACAGTACGGTTGGTTTCCAATAACTGCAATACAGAAAAAGGACCTACAGGGAAAGGATGCAGAAATACATGCAAGACGGCTATTTCAAACAAGTTTGTAAAAGCAAATGAGTCTCAACATTCCAAGCTCTGGAAGCCTGAGGCCGTTTTAGTTTGCCCTGAACTAAAAAGGTTTTCACTCCTGCACCAAAGCACCTGCAAGCTAGACCTAAATCTACAGATGGTTAAGTTTTATTTTAACAAAGACTGAACCGTTTGGTCAAGACAACAAGATGCATGTAAGCTCGAAGTCTAGAAAAAAACTTTTACATCTAAAAATAACCCCCAAAAATGTAGTACCTGTCAGGATGGTAAAAGCAGCATTACGCTGTGGACATTTCAATTTCAGTGCTACTAATGCAACTTTAAGCTTGGTTTATACTTGCCGCGTGAATTTTGGTAACTTGACCATGCACCAGATTCCCCATCGTCACATTTCTCTGTGTGCAGCAGGTAAACCTACGGTTTTATTCCACCGTATATTTCTGTGTAACACATCTAGTATTATTCAATAATTATCAAGTCTTAAAGGTATAGTGGAGGATGTTATTTTTCCAAGTGGATTATTAAAATAAGGGGTTCTCCTAATTGTTAATCATTCTGATGATATGTTTATGTCAGGCCGTCCTATTTGCTCGTCCACATTTTCACTTATCGGTGGCGAGTCTGACATAGTGAAAAACTTGTAAATCTTCTTTCGGAAAGTAAGCTACGATGAGCAATGCAAACAGCAACTTTTAAACAGAGTGTGCATGCTCTCACACGTGTTTAATAGACGTTTCCTCTCTCTCAACTGCCTTTTTTTCAGCATTTCTACTTGTTATGTTGATCACTGCCCCTCCGGGGCAGTGATCAACATAACAATCCGTATCAACTATAAAAGGGTACAGCGCTTTTATGGGTGCAAGCAAGTATATTTCCCCCTTTATACATCTTTACCTTAAAACTGTAGTTAGATGAGCCACCACGGATACTGCTACTAGGTGTTGGGTGAGTAAACACCATAATGACCATAAAAGAACATCTGAATGAGTTGCATGTTTTCCTTTTTAGAGGAGGTGCATTCACTTAGTAAAATATTTTGGGCTAAGTTGAAAAAAATGTAAAACAGGCAAAGAAAATGCAGATTATCTTCGGGAATGAGAACGCAATTTGCCCCGCTCCTATGAAAATGCTTGTTTTATTTAACAAAGCTTTATAAAACCATTTAAAAGCAGATCTGAAGCAACACAATTGAATAAGAGTAACTGCACATTTACTTTACCTATTAACTAGTTTGACTGTGCAGTAACAGGAGTTACTAGCTCATTTACTTTCTGAGAGAAGTAACTAGTAACAATAACAAGATACCTTTTCCTTTTTGTTCCCAACACTGATCACTTCAGTTAGTTTTTTGTGTCTATTCACAGCATTTCATCTTTTTTTGTTTTTATCCGTTTTTTCAGAAAATGATTAAAAGCCATATAACCTACCTTTGCAAAGACCTTCATTGTGTATCCCAGGAACTGCACCCGAGGATCTAGAGCTGCATACGTTGCCAGCATTCTGGTGTTGTGTTGGGCCTAAATAGAGGATTGCTCCAAATTAATTAAAACTGGAAACTTGGGATTCATGCAGCAGGTTTACATTAGGTGATGAAAGCAGCGAATGCCTCACTAACCAATGTGTTATAAAGGCTGATATCTCCTTCCAAACCACTTTGTTTGTGTTCAAACTTCACAATAGGCACTTTAGCTGTGGTGATAGGCAAGATGTTCCTTAAACCTGAAAGTAAAGGAAGATTTTAAACATCAGCAGTTTGACACAAATTTCAGAAAGAAAAACCAAGCATCAAATCAGCTTTACCCACCTACATGCTTCTTTAGCACCTTTGCGAGGCCTTCAATGATCTCCTTACAGTTGAGCTTCTGTGGAGAAATTGACATTCAAACCAGATTATTATATTTTCACATGATGGACAGAATCAATGAAATGAGTTCTCTGAATGAGGAGGCTACCCACTTCTGCAGTATCATGACCCTCCAGAGTCATGCAGATGTCGAGGTCACTGTCCCGGAAACCAAAACCATTTTTGGAAGAGCCAAATAAGCAGAGCTGAGCTTTATCTGTACAGTAAAAATATCAGAAACAACATGACAGTCTTATTTTCACCTAAAAGTACCATTGTAGCACTTTAAGACAGGAACAGTGAAGGGAAGGCTACAAACAGCAGAGGGTAACCAGATTAAAACCAGGAAGTTTCTCACTGGATTTGCTGAAAGAAGAAAGATATCCCAGCTTTATGGAAAACTGATTAAGTTTAGAATCTGATCTGGTCTAAATCTGCTCTTCTGTGATTTTCTCAGACTCTAGAAGTCTGAAAAAAAACAAAGCAGTGGGGTTCACCCTGGACAGATCGCCAGTCCATCGCAGGGGAACACAGAGACAAACAGGACAAACAACCATTCACGCACACTCACACCTAAGGAAAGTTTAGACAAGCCAATTAACAGTCATGTTTTTGGACTGTGGTAGGAACCAGACCCATGCATGCACAGGGAGAACATGCAAACTCCATGCAGCAAGAACCAGGCCAGGAATTAAACTGAGGACCTTCTTGCTGCAAAGCAGCAGTTTTACCCACTGCTCCACTGAGCCCCCCTAAATCACAGCAGTTAAAAAAAAATCTGAGACTGCTTCATGGATGGTCTTTAGTCCAGGTTGGTTTCAACAGCAAATGATTCGTATTGTGCCAGAAATTATTTACCAGAATGTCTTTTTAGCATAAAGGTAAATCTTAACATTTTATAATACCATGAACAAGATCAATATATCTGTCAATGATGCTAGTTAGTGAGGCGCATTTTGATATATATTAATCACTGAGTGAAATATTTCAAGCTTTTTTTTGTAATTTCCATTATTAAGGCTTAGAGATGATTGAAACCAAAAGTTCAGTGTAAAAAAGTAAGAAAATTGTGAAAAAAGTAATAAATGTAAAACCTCATTGTGTCTCACTCTTATTAGTAAATTGACTTTGAATGCCTGCAAAGGCTGCAAATGTTTTAAATCTTTCTTATTATTCTCATCTATTATGATGAAGTTTTACGTAAACAAGTCTCATTGGCCATAAACAGGTGCAAAGTTATAACCGGAAACTCTTCAGTAATAACTACAGGTTGGTGTAGATGGTGCTAAATGGGGAAATACTCAGCATTCGTATAAATCACTCTCCAGATGTTTCCCAATAAATGGAGGCACCCTAATCTCATGTCCTGAAGCATGAGGGAAGCTTTGTCCACAGAAGAAAAAAAAAAAATTCACCATTGTACTCCTTCCTAATGAACCTCTCCAGGCCGGCGAGAATCTGCTCCCTCTTCTGCTGCTCAATATGTGACGGTGACAACTCGTCTGCAAACAAGCAGATTCAGTCAGACTAGAAAAATAAGTTTCTGTAAAGTTAAGATAGTTATGGGAATTGAAATGAATTCCGTCTGAAAGAAAGTGATAAATGTAGTGTTGGGCGTACAGTAGCAGAATCTGCAGAGTCCGTCCAGAATATTTCTGAAGCGGTCGTTCATGGGAGGCAGAGGTTTCAGCTCGATCTTCTTAAAGTCTTCAGGACAGTCGTCTTTAAGGTGCCCGTCTCTCTTGCAGATGCTGCACACCACAGTCGGAGGCTGAAAAGAATAGGAATTAATCCCTTCAGTGAATGAGTACAGACCACTGTGAGATTGGGTTGATTTTAATCCCATGAAGTGAAGGATTTACCTTCCCACCAGTGAAAATCATCTTATCGAACACATAGTGCAGATCTTGCGATGCAACAGGCTTATCCTCCTCTTCCTCCTCCCCTTCCTTGTCACTGTCCAGCAGCCCGTTGGGGGATGAGGAAGATTTGTTCCCATCGTGCAGAACCATATCCATAATTCCAGTGTCTAAGCTCTTCTCCCCAGACATATCTGAACCATCATCATCATCATCTTCGCTGTCAGACTCGCCATCCTCCTTTGAAACCGGCACCACTCTCTGACTTGTTCCACCTGCTTTGTTCTCCATTTCTCTGTTCAGAGAAAGATCCGGGTCCTGGGTCCGCTCCGCTTTCACACCCTCTCCCCCTGATTCCTTCTTCCTATGGCGTCTCCCTCCTGCGCCTCTCTTCTGAGGACAAGCAAAGTATTTATAAGCAGTCCGGAAGCGCTCCTGGATGTACTCGAATACCATCTGGCTGTTCAAGCTCCGGGCAACATTTCTCTTCAAGGCAAACGGGTCTAGAAAGAGACGAAACGTGAATTCCTGATGCTCTTCCAGATGGGTTTACTGCCTTGGTTCTTTCTTACCTTCTATAGCCAGCCTACGGCGGGGCCAGTTCTTTGCGTCCCTACAAAGGAGCTCTTTTATGCGGATGCTGATGATGTATTCCTCCAATGCAAACTCCAGAGTGTAGAAGCGTAGCAGCTCCAACCACAGCTGGCCCAGTGATACTCCCTTTCCAAGATCCAGGGTCAATCGGCTCTATGAGAGAAAGCAGCTGGAATTAGTCAGAACCAGAGATAGAGTGCAGCTATAAAAGAAAACAAGAGTCATGGTAAAAATAAAAAACGCTCTGCCATTAGGTTAGAGGTGTATTAACAGCAGCATAGCAAACATTCACTTGGTCTGTAGAACCAGAGTCCTAAAACATCACAGCATTTCAAATCTGAATGAGGGCTGGAATTTTACTAGGCCAGTGTTTTCAGATTTTTTGTTTTAGAAGAATTTTGGTATCAAATAGAGACAGAAAGGTGCCAGGTTCTGGTGCCCCCTTGTATGCCATCATTCTTCCACCTCCGTATGCTGGTGAAGATTCTCAGTCATCCTGGTCATAGTCATACCAAAAAAGTAAAAAAAATAAATAAATAAAATCCACTGGACTTTTTTTTCCAAGTTTGAAGGCATTTCGCTTCCCATCCAGGAAGCTTTTTCAATTTAAAAATGTTGAATTGATTTCAATTTCAATTAATTTTGAATTAGAAAAGCTGAAGTGAAACGTCTTGAAACCTGGAAACAAAGTCTAGAGGATTATATAACTTTTTTAGAATTCCATCTCCATACTTGACTGCTGTCTGTGGTGATATGATTGGTCTCCTCCGGTCTGGTGCTGTAACCAAATACCTTTACCTTGATTTTTGTCTGTCCAAAGGAAATTATTCTTTTGATTCATGCAGAAGCAGCTTTGCAGACATAAATCAAGCTGCCATATTTAAAAATTTAAAAAGTAGTTGCTTTCTTCTTTAACCTTTCTAAACACATCATCAGTGTCCATCCTTTTCTCCACCTGTCCGATCATAAACTTTAAGATGCATTTAACAAAGTTTAAAAAGAAGCTTTGGTATGTTTATAATTTCTCTGAACCTGGGGTAAATTTCCCCAGACAGCCACCTCCGTGTAAATTAGCATCTGTATGAAATATTTCCACTTTTAAAATATATTTATCAATATTAGTGATGGGTCCAGCAACACTGATACGTTGGTGCATGCATGGAGCCCATAGAGCAAAACACTGTCGTTTCAAGAGAGTGATGTGACCGATACAGGAGTTGTTTCTAACTGACTGACTCACTAAACTATGTTTAAAAACGTATCTTTCAACATGATGCATCTGCTAAAAAAATGTCCTCTTTTGAGATTTATCATTAAAATGATCAAGAATTTTGGAACAGCCTAAAAGGAAAACGGTAGGTACATTTCAGCCGTTGCGTTTTTATCTTAATTTTCTCCTTGTGTCATACTTTTCCTCAGTTATCACTCAGCTTATCGGAATTAAAGTTAATTTCAAATTGACTCCAAGTTTATTTATCGTTTTTACTGTACCTATCGTTTTAGAATTATTTAAAATTCTCGTCCACATGCATCCATTCACATTTTCCCCTAAATTTCCATGTTATATGTTTACATTATTTATTGGCTGAATCTAAACATATCAAAGATATTTCAAACTTAAACATAGATAGGAAATAATACAATATAACCTACAAAAACTTAATTTATATCATTTTACTAGGCCATCAAATCAATTCAGTTTAGTCTGTCAAATAAACTCCCTGTAGTGTCTTTAAAGGTCCAGCAGGTGTCAGTATTATGTGAGACAGTATCAACACAGTATCTGTATCAAAATGCTTCAAGATGCCTCATTAGCCATCACTTACCACTGAGGTTGTTAAAACAACAGATTCCTCTTTAAAGCTAAGGTCGAGAAGGGGTTCTCAAACAGGTTAAATAATATAAATAAAAAATGTTATTTCTAATCTCCGTCCTCCTTGGAATAACTAAACTCCTGGTTTCATAGCTCCTCTCAAGGACAAGGGTTGGTTAAATTAAGTGATTCTGCGTAGCAGCCATCTTTACTTCTCATCTTCCCCATTAAGCCTAATTGACACCATGTGAGGATTGCAGGGTTGATCACACCAACTAAAGCTTGAGCACATCAAGCTCCTGTGCAAACTTTAACAAGGGTTACAGTTTGAAGGAACAACCATGCCAGTAGGTGGCGCTAAATATGCAAAAATTCAAGTAACTCGCATTATCTTCATGCTCAATCTGAGAACTGTTCAATGTATCTTTTTTTTGTCTTTTTATTCATGTTGATTATAATCTAATAGCTTAATTTTACTTGATGTTGTTATAAGTTTAGGTTTCTTATGTTGGAGCTCATCGTTTTCCAGTGTTTTTTTTTCCATTTGCTGTCATCCCGTTGGGGTGTACTCAGCTGTCAGTTCAAATTGTGTCCAGCTTGACTTCAAAATTATGTGACGAGTTATTTTTCCACAGATTGAAGTAAAGTCAGTTCCTCTTTTTTACCTGCAAACTATGCACAGATTGAGACTTTCCCCATCTGGGAATCAAGGGTAAAAATTAAGTTAAAGATTATGCAGTGCATCTCCAGATTTAGTTGAACAGCAAACCTTTTTTTTCAGTTTGAGCTGCACATCCCAGTTTATTAAAGGGAAAACAGGTTGGTTAGGGCCTCACTCACTCACCAGGCCTTCTGCTCGCTCAGCATCATCAGATTTCTTCTTCTCCGGTTTAGATCCTCCTTCTGCTTTGGCTTCGCTCCGGTTTTCCCCTCGTCCCTCCGAGGAGCTCGGAGGTCGCTGTTCCCACTTGACAAACATGTCCAGAAAGATTCCAGTGAGGTGATACTCATCCGCTCGCTTCACATCGAAGCCATCGATCTGAAAGAGGAAAATCAAATGAGTTGGTGGCGAACTTAGCTTGGCCTTTCTGAAAAACCCTCTTCAGCTGTTTAGGAGCGTTTTTTACAGCTGTTTATATTTTTCATTGTTAATCTTGAATTAAAGCAGTGCTTAACTTTCGTTTTTTTACCTTAAAAATGTGGAATATTTAATATATTAAAAAATGCATTCATTCACAGCACTGAAACAATTTTTACAAATTTTTTAAAATGTTATATGTATCAAAACAGAGCTAAAGGAAATGGGGTTCCTTTCTACAGCAGTAAATAAGGTTGCAGTAAAGAGTAAAATTTGTTAAACAATTTAACTAGAGAGCTTTGTTAGTTGTGGGATTTCTATTCAAAGGAATCGGTCAAAACATTAGTTTTACAGCTAGTTGGCGTCTTAATATTTAAGACGGAATATGTATCCATGTTTTAGCTGTGGAAAGTGCTCTCTAAGATTGTTTTTATTAGGTGAGGGGATGCACTCACCCAGGATCCCAGGTAGACGGGAAGGATGGGCTCCTTCCTCTGCTGCAGGAAGAAGATGACCATCAGAGCAAAGGAGTATGAAGGGATGCCGCCTTCTGCCTGGCAGTCGATGTGACACAGCTAGGGAAATAAACATGGAAAAAAATTAAAAACTCTTCAAAGTCTCTTCAGTGCTTCAATGATAAAGGGCAGTAATAAAACACAGTGCATCATGTAGTGACTTCTTCACAAGGCTGCATTTGTAGGTATATTGATATTAGTCTGTTTTAATCACACATCAAAATGTCTGAAAGAGTTGGAGGCGTGGACAAAAAATAACAAACATGGCGGACGGTAATGTTGAGAGCAGACAATGTAGAGAAAGCGAGTTTTCGAATTTCATTTATATTTTGGGGAATAGCTCTTTCCAGGTCAAACTCAATGGGTTATTGCTGCGCTCCAGGGTTGCTATCCATGTTTACTCCCACAAACACAACACTCTCACTACTTGTGACATTGTTGCGTCATTTACTGCACATGCAAAACACTTAAGTTATATGAAGGCAGTTCACACAGGAAGTCACATACAAGTAGCATATATTTGTAAATGTGAACGATCAATGCGGACAACCAAAACAATCTGATTCTACACAAAAAACGAGTTAAGCTTTAGGACCTGCAGTGTGAACGTAGCCTAAATCTTTAACCTCCATAACATCTCAAAACATCATCAGCATATAGCTTTAGCAAAGCCACTTGAAGCTGCACGTTTTGTAACTGCAAAGTTTAAGTTGGCTTCAACATCACAGATGTTTCTGACTACTTTCATAAGTGCTGATTTATCGGCATTTTCTGTAAGCTGTGAAGACTGCAGGATAGGTTAAAGAGACCTGAAGTCAGTTATGCAAACTTATTTAACCTCCAACTTTTTAAACTGATAAGCTAGGATGTTGACATGTAGTTCATTAACTCTACAATATCTTTGTTCCTCTGTCTTGTTTTAGCTTGGTTGGCAGGAAGACCGAAGGACAATTAAAAGAAGGAAGGAAAGAAAACAAAAAAGGATGGGGGAAAAGGACAAAAAACCAAAAAATGTTCAGGTAGTTAAAGACAGAGGAAAACAAAGGAAACCTACTTATTCTCTTTTTTTTTTTAACCAAGAAACCTCTATACAGTAGTAGCCATTAAAAATGTCCCCACTTTCCTTGATGGGCCCTTGGTTGTTCCTTTAAGATTCCTTTTTTAAACATCAATCTTTGTACTAAAATATTCTTTCCATCATGATGTGTGGACATTAAGATCTAAACAGAAGCCCCATCTCCTTTTAATTCAGTGAAAGGGTGGAGTCAGAGTAAGAAAATATGCATGCCCAGGAGAAGGAAGGAATCACTCCTGTGGCTGGAAGTTGGCTGGCGTTTGACTGGGAAGGGCCATTTTGAATGGCTGCTACTGTAGAGTTAGCTAATGCTAGCTCAATTGCTCTGGACTTATTTGTTTACATCAAAGCTGAGTGTTTGACTCCAGATAACACCAGTAGATCCTCTGCATTAATGTAGATGAGGTCCTAATGTGTCTACTAAACTCCATCATTCCATGGCTTATTAAATATACACAACCTCATCTAGCTGAGACAGAAACTCCACCCCACATTATAAAGGGAGCATTCCACCTTAAACTATTATGAACTGCAATCATTTCCAGTTTATGAGCCTTACCTTTGCCCAGTAGCGGAACACCAGGACCAGTGGAACCAGTCTGGGCTCCAATTTAGCCAGGGCAGCCAAATGATTGGTGGTGAGACAGGCGACATCATTTCCTGCACTCACTTTACAAATCAGGCCACTGAGCAAAGACAAAGGACAGATACTCAGTTAAAAGAGGATGTCAGGACAAGACTTCAGGTTTTTTTTTTTTTTAAACAGACCATAACTGATCAGATTAACCTGCAGCCGACAGCACTGACCTGCTTCCATCACGACAAAACACAGCAGGAACTTTGGCATGAAAATCTGACTCGACTTCAGAGAATTCAGCTAAACGGAAATTAGATAGCATGAATAAAAACAGCATTAATTACCGAGTATTCTGCTTCAAAACTTCAAAGATTGAAAATATGAAGCCAAACTTACGGCTGTTTTTGAGGATTTCCAGCACCTGAATAAGAACTTCAGGTTGGGTCATCTGAGCAAAGAATGTACATAATGAGACTTTCTCTGCTTTACAGTATGCTCATGCTGAATAAAGACAAAGATATGGGGAGGAAAACTGACTGTGGAAGGATAGGTGACATCAATGTTGACATCGCTCGTCTTGAAAGCAAACCGCGTGAGACACGAGCCGTAGAGACGGAGAGAACACGCTGTAGAAGCACAGATCAGGTTTAAAACTCCACACATCAGCTGATGCTATTAGTATCAGGGTGTAGACACTGAAGAGTCCAACCTGACAGGTGCTTCTTGATGACCTCCTCCATCCTCGTCACAACGGCCTTACGGACTTCAAAGTCCTGCTCCGAGATCCCCTGCTGGCTGGCGGTTTCCAGGACAACTGCATCCAGCGCCCTGAGCTGGGCAGCAGAGGGTGCTGGCAGAGCCCGAAGCTCCGCCTCCTCCTGCTTCTCCTGCAGGGAGCACCAAAGAAATGTGCAATTTATAATACAACTAATATGCTTTTCACAGCTTATCCCCCCCAAAAAGATAAAAAACAAACCATCATGTTCTTCTTGTGCCGCTTCTCTTTGATGTGCTTGTAAGCTCCATGGACGTTCTCGATGTGCACAGAGCAGACTTTGCACAAATAGTGATAGTTTGGGTACTCAGGGGACGGCTGAAAAAAACAGAAGGAAATGTTAACATTTAAGTTCAGAAGAAAAGGTTTTCCAAATTGAAGAACTAATGTAAAATTTAAGAAAAAGACCAATCTGAATGTACCGACTTGGCTATAGAAAAAAACAAGTTTATAGCGAACAGGCTGTTTGAAATCACAGCAGTGCGTGATCAAATAGATGCTATTCCTCAGGCTATAATGAAGATTTGAATCTAAACCCAAGGCATAAAAAAATAAAAATAAATTATTAATCCAAAACAGGCCAAAAATCTAAAAAGCTGTGAGTGTATAGTTTATAGAGCCACCACAGATAGTTCAAACATCTTCATTCATCTAGATGATGCTGATTAAAGATGATTGAATGCAGTGTTGTTACTGTTCATTCAGTGACTGACTTTACTTGCCAAACCCGAGGTACAAACAAGGATTTTAGTTTCCATTTCCATCACAGATAACAGAAATAAAGTCTGAAACAACTAACCATATAATATATAATGCATTTTGCATTTTCTTTTTTTAAATCTGTTATTTAAAAGACAAAAAGGCCTGTATAGGCTGTTTCTTCTTCTTTCTGTGCATTTCAGCCTGTTATGTTGATCGCTGCCCCTCTGTGGCTTTTGCGAACACTGCACCTACATCCCCATCAACTATAAATGTGTGTGGCGCCTCTATGGGTTCGGTTTGTGTGGTCTTGACTACAAGACTAATTCGTGGTCAACTGATTGCAAGGTGTTCAGGTTCTATGGTTGTAAAACAAGCCCTAGATCATCACTCCTCTCCCATCGTGCTGATTGGGGTGTCCAGGTACAACTTTTTTATTTCTAATACGATACAGATATTGCAACTCAGAGTTGACCAATACATACATTACCCCAAAACCGTTTTCTAATTATCCTGCCATTAACTTGAATTATTTTCATGTAAAAGCTTTTTTTCTGAGAAGACACCAACAAATAACTTTTCTCTGTAATATAGTGCCCTTTTCACTGCTTAGAAAAAACTTCTGAGTGTTTTATTAAGAAGAGTCTTCATTGTTATTAGGGCTTAAGCAATTAATCGACTATAGATACTCTAAAACATGCCTTTAGTGGACAGAGCAACCACTTTAGAGCAGTAATTACACCAAAATTGTAAAATTGTCAATTAATATGCTCTATCCAGAACTCCTCAAGTGAAATATTTTACTTCCACTTGGTTTAAATTCTGACAAAAAAATCTTCTTTAAGAAACCTTTTGCTATCCGATTATTAATCGATGAATCGAAAAAAAAAATCATCAAAAATCATCAATTAGAGGAATAATTGCCCCAACTTTTATTATGCCACCAAGAGATTTTTTTTTCTGAGACATCAGTTCAGAATTCTGAGACATGAGTAAATATCTACGGAAAAACAAACAGTAAGATAATAGAATAAAAGAATGTGATACTTTTAGTGCACAGATGAGTTCTGGGTCTTACTTTAAGCAGGCGGTGGATGTGGTCTCTGTGGAGGCGTTCCTCGACCTGTCGGAGGCCCAGCTGCTGCTCTGCTAGGATCCCTTCCTCCACAGCGAGCCTTACCTCCTCCCCCTCTTCAGCAGGTGAATGCATCAGAGCTGCAGGTTTCACCACTGCAACATCACAGAGCATAATGAGATCACATAGAATCAGGGAAGTTTAGAGATCTGAGGAAAACCGTGTAACCCACCTTGGGCCTTGTCTCTAGCTGGGGTCCCTGTTGAGCTTTTAGCTTGCTCTGTGAGCGCCCTTTCAGGTGTTCCAGGTGAAACAGAAGCGGTTTTCTCTCTGTTTGCCGATGAACTGCTGCTGCCATCTCCAGGATGAGGCAGACTGGACTCGGTGGGTTGGGCGTTTCCCACCTTTCCTTTAGCCCTCTCCCCTGAACTCGTCCTACCAGTCAGCCTGGACGGCCGTCCTCTCTTCTTATCCAGGGAGCTGTCTGAAAACGGGCCGCCTGGCGCTCGGGTCACTAGGCTGCCTGCGTTTCTTTCATCTTTAGCAGCGGTGAGGTTTTCTTTGCTGCGCAGCGCACTCTTGACACCCTCTTTGTTTGGCCTCTGACTGGATGACGCCTTCGCTCCTCTGGACTGGGATTGTTTGAGTGCTTTTACTGAACCTACGGACTCCTCCATTCCCGGTGCCCTGCTGCTTTCCACCTGTCAACACCAGGCAGGCCACCGAAAGTCTGGATAAAGACACAATTTGTCCAATCAGCTATCAATGCTATTAATATGAGATATCTATTTTGGCCCAATTAAGATGAACAAATAAATAACAAGAGATTAATATCTTAAATGTTTTCTTGATTGAGTGATTAAATATGAGGTTTTTCATATTTCACTTCTTAAATACATCAAAACAAAGAAGTTTCCCCCTCAGATGCAGATATTAGTATTCAAAACTAATACATATATCAAACATCCTGCAGCAATGTAGATTTGTTTGTGTATTAGTGTCAAGAAACATTCGAACGAGTTCAAATTATAACCAATAAGTCAGACTTTAAGAGACTAAGAAAAAAGGAAAATCAGTATCGCCTTGGGTATCGATTTCTAACATCTCACAAAGGAGACAGAACATCATGTTGGACTCTAGTATCAAAAATATTAGTTATAATCCAATTTCTTACAGACAGACTGTGCGACATTTGGTCCTGGAAACCAATCCACCATATAGAGAGTAATTGCTCATTAAATTCTGAAGAAAAAAAAGATAATACAAGATATTTCGATTTTTCATGAAGGAATAGCTAATTAATAACATTACCATAAAAGTCGACACTAAGATGAAAATGTTCAAAAGTTAGGAAGAACTAAAACCTGTGAAAAATGTTTTAAAATAAATGTAGCATTAGTCAATAAGATGCACGTATCTGTACTTTAAATCAATAATGTTAAAGTCACAGGAATTACCGTATGTGCTTAGTTTATGGCTGAATTTTAAACCCTTTAGTTATTTATTATGCATTTGGTTTTCTTTTTTTGTTCCATTAAAAACTGATGCTTTTTTTTCCCCCCACACAACAAATCACAGAAAATATATGTGTTTAACAATATTGGCTATTAATCAAAATCAACTTTTTTTTTTCTTTTTTTTACACTTTTTAAAGAGTTTTCAGTGAAACCGAGAAGTTTTCTGGATCTGTAAACACTTCAATAACATTTTTGTTTTCCATTTGGAGTAGCAGTTTGTTTTGTTTTTTAACTTTAGTGTACAAAAAGCCCAAACTACAATGTAATGATTACTTCATTTAATATTTATTTCAAAACAATACTCCAACTCTTGACTCTGGTCAATTTTCTTTTAGTAAAAAATTATAAAGCCATATCATGTGGAAATGTATTCATGTAGCAGCGCACAATGCACATTCCACAAAAAATAAATAAATAAATAAATAAAAGAATCCCTGCAACCACCACACCTTCATTTTAACCTTAACACAACCAGGCCAAGTTCACTTAAGTCAAAGTTATAAAACATTTATTTTTCAAAACTGCTTATGATTGTTAAACCATTAAGGTATCATTAAGTTTGTGCTCCAACTGTTCTATTGGCTTTACAGCCTGTTTTTATCTTGGATTGCCTTTACTCTGCTTGTATTTGTTTTTCTTTTTTTTTATTATTTAATTCCTCAGAAGTATATTGAGTTGTGCTTCCCCTGCCAATCCACAGTTTAATCTTTGAATAGCCATTACTGATTTAATAACATGCTGTACATGAGGTTTAAAATAACTTTTTAAGCAAGTTTCTTATTGTTTACATCTGAAAGACAATGTAACAGAGTTGATAAGCGACAGGGACACAAAGGAAACATGTTGTAAGTCCCCAGTGATGCTATTCACTGCTTCCATCAATAATAAATGATCTGCATTGGGAAATAAGGAGGTTTCTCTAACGAAACAAGAACTACATGGTTACAAGTCAGAATTTAGACACAGTTCAGAAGTTTGATTCAGACAAACTCCTACCTTCAAAATAAAATAATAAAATAAGAATATCTGTACATAAAGGATTAAAAGATATGAGTGGTTTCATGTGAGAGTAAAAACTGATTAAGCAAAACAGTTTTCCAAGGAAACGAAAGCGAAAGGTGTGACTATTGATGCCTGACCGAAACAGATGAAGTAAAGTGTTTATGTGATGCTAAGTAGCAGTTTTTGCACCAGTTATCTTTAAATGATTGAAACTAAAGATTAGTAAAAGAGTGGGGAGTGGGATTAAGTACTTGAGAGTAATAAAGACAACTTCAAAATGAGGCATGGTTCTTTACTTATCTAGAATTAATTTAAACTGACTTTTTGGATTATCTTTGCGTAGCCGGATTAGCTACAGGCTAACCTATGCTAACTGCTATACCAGGGTCGTAAATAACACTGGCACCCAAATGCCACACAGCATCAGGTCACCTGATAAACAGGAAGACTTTTAACTTTACGACACTAGAGAGCGGATATTTACTTACTTTGAGCCCAAAAGCTGATCCGAAATTATTGTTTAGTTGGCTCCATAGTTGTGTTTTACGTGGTGGTGTTCCAGCCCCACGGCCCTGGTCCAAACAGCAACCATTGACGCCATGTTAATACATCACCCCGCTGCACTGTGGGAGTTAGCATTGTGCGGTTCGCAGCCGAACAGGTTCGATGAGCTGACTCTATTAGGGCGCCGACTTCCTCCGGTACAAGGAACGGCAAACGGTGTATCTGTGTTTAGGTATATTTTACTAAAAGTATTATATACTTGCTAGTGTTTTCCAAATAAACATTCTGATGTGGACTTAAAAAGGATTTGGAAGAAATGGGAAATACAGTGCAAAGCACACATTTTCAAACAACAACTGCTGCGTAAATATCAATTATATACATTTTTACAAAATAAACGACTAAACACCAAGATAGATGAGCTGATGACTAATAAAAGGATGGCAAGATCAAATTAGTTTGGGATAGAAAATAATGGCTTTAGTTTACTCAACTCATAATTTGAATTAATGTTTCTCTAACAAAAACAAACAAATAAAAACTCTGTTGGAGTATACAGTTCTAAACACGGCTAATAATAGAAACCGTAAATAAATCATATTGCATTTTATTTTACTAAGGCTGAATAAAATTTTCCTTAGTTTTTATTTAGTTCAATTTCAGAAAAAAGATATCAAGATCTTCTATTTGCTACTTTGCAAACCCGTTATACAGAATAATTTTTGGACTGTTTAATATTTTAACTAAGCTACTTATTAACGTAACTGAGCACCCGTTACTTTGTGTAGTTTTCGAGGGTTAGTATCGCTAAATGTATTGAATCCCAAGAAAGTTCCGGAATGCCCATGACCAGACAGGTATTTATATGCTGCATTTAGGTGCAACTCGTAAAGAAAATACCGAAACAACTCCTACTCTGCATCTTAAAACAAACTGATTCTGGGCATGTTAGAACGTAATACCGGTGACGTTTGGCCTGTGTAAATAACCGCTGTCTCGATCACAAAGTTTTATTTCACTGTGTACTCGAGTTTTTGTTTTACAGGAAAAATTACAACTCTTTTTTCTTTTTTGCTGCCTTTTTTTTTTATTATTAAAACGTACATTCCGTTTAAAAGAAGGAGAAATCCGTTTGTAATGTACCAAGATTTAATTTATTATTATTATTATTATTATTATTATTATTATTATTATTATTATTATTATTATTATTATTATTATTATTGGTTGAGGCTTAGGTGAGCTGGGAATAGAGTCATCACACCTATGTTGGGGGGATAATGGGATTGGATTTAGACTCACTTTAGCCTAAACAACAACAATACTGTATCATTATTATTAACTATTATTATTATTATGAGCAGAAGAAGAACAATAATAACTATAATAGGAAGAAGAGATTAACAAAGTCAACAATGTTGGACTAGTTATGGAGGGCCATAAGAGTTCCTTAAAAAGAAATAAAGCAATTCCAAATTAAAAATTTAAATCATACAATTAGAAATCCATATAAAGACATTGCTGTAATCTCACATTTCAATTGATCATAAAAGAAGAAATTAAGTTGTATATATTAATCAAGCACTAATTACTGCAATTTGAAAATATGTCTTCAATTCCTATTAAATTGAGATAATCTATCTATCTATCTATCTATCTATCTATCTGTCTGTCTGTCTGTCTGTCTGTCTGTCTGTCTGTCTGTCTGTCTGTCTGTCTGTCTGTCTGTTTTAGATCTTTCACAATTTGTCCTCTACTTCTGAAATAAAAACTTTATTGCTGTTATAACTGCAATATTTACCACAAGAAATACATAAAATATTAAACATATTTTAAGTTATGTAGAAGAGAGGGTTCCCCTTTTAAAAATAAACAAATTACTTTTAATAGAAATCTTTTATTCTGTAATAAACGCCCATCCTTTTATTTTGTAGGCATTAGGAAGTACCGGAAGTCATGCTTTGACTCCTCGTAGCTTGACAGAGATTGACGCGTCTCTCTTCTGTTGAGTTGGCAGTCTCATTAGTTTTACTGTGAAGATGCTTCCCGCGGCTCTCTCACTGACGTCAGTCACATTATTATTACTATTTAACCTGGCAGAAAGTAAACAGAAAGACTTTTATACTTTTAAAGTGGTCAACAGCAGAGGAAAGCTAGTTTCTTTGGAGAAGTATCGCGGTTCGGTGAGTCCTGTTTAGTTTAGATGGGGAGTCTCCTCACTCATCTGCATGTGGGAATGTTGCATGTGAATGCACCTTTGTTCATCCTTAATCCCGTCTGTAGATATGACCAACAGTAGCTTTGCTGCAGCTCAGATTGGTTGCATCCTGCCCAGGATGTCCTCCCTGCAGCAGCCTACGTGGCAGGAGGCCTGCAGACCTGCAGCCTTGCAGCTGAACAGCCCCATCAGTTTCATTCAAACCACCAGATCTGACTAACCTTCACCTAGAAACATTTTAAACTAACATCTACCTTCAACCATTAAAGAATGATGTCCTTTGCATGTTTGTTTAGTATTGTTTGTTAACTGGACACGCATTCCTTTAATGAAATGCATAAAATGTCAATAAAAAAGGCTTTAAGGCAAACAATTTCCTTCTATCTCATGGGCAGTGGCGATTCTAGACCAAATGTACCGGGGGGGGGCCAGGAGGGGGCAAGCATGTTTTCATGGGGGCCCAGAAAAGTATGAAATAAAAAAAAGGGGAAGGGATTCAAATATATTAAGAGAGCTGCATTAAGTGAAATTTCTATTCAATTAGGTTTAATTTCAATTTTATATTCTATTAGATCAATATCCATTCACAATTTAGGGATTTTATATATTTTTGACATAATTTAAGTTAAAATTACTTTTTTCTAAAACATCAGAATTAAGACTCAAGAAAAACGGATAAATTCAGCTGTAAAAAACATTTAGCAGAGGAAACTGGGATGCTATCTACATCCCACTGAAGCTATTACCTTATCTTTTTTTTTTATATTTGGTAAAACAGAATTTGTAAAGAAAAAAAATGAAATAAATCCAAAGGACCTATCAGTGACCATGTCTGTTCCAGTGCAGATCATCATTAGAATTTCTTTGAGTATTATGTCCTCAGTACAGGGGCCGGGACATAACCGCCAGGGGCACCGGCCCCCGTTGGCCCCTGTCTAGAACCGCCCATGCTCATGGGATTTAAATAAAATTATAATACATCTAAAACATTTAAACCTAAACTTCTAAAAGGGTTTCNCCCCTGTCTAGAACCGCCCATGCTCATGGGATTTAAATAAAATTATAATACATCTAAAACATTTAAACCTAAACTTCTAAAAGGGTTTCCACAGAGGAACTGCTCGTCTTTAGATGCAAGTCTTGGCATAACCTGCTGCATATATTAACAAATAATAACTGGAGTCTTTGCTTCTTTTCCTGTAAGACCAATCATTTTATGTGATGTTAAAATAGTTAGGTTCTGTTTCAACAAATATCCAATTGTTTTTCTTAATTGTAATTAAATATTAATAACCCCGGAAAAATCAGTTTTTAATAATGCTATTTTTTATTTTCTGTGTGGGGTTTGTTTGTGTGTAATTTAGCTGCCTGTATCATTGGATCTAAAATTATTTATTTTTATATTTATTTGTCTATTTGTGGATCGTTATACACCAACCCATCTCTAAGAGATGTTCTGTTTTTTTAAGATATAAAGCAAAGAAGAAAAAAATGAAGTTTGAGTATTTTTCTTTTGTCACGGTTTTTGTGGAGGTTTTTGAGGACCCAAAAGCAGAGATGAGGAGGCAGAGATGAGTTTCGCTGATTTAATAAAAACATCAGGGTGAACACGCATGGAGAGCAAGGAGATGACAAATCAACAAAACATAAGAAATCTAGCAAATAGGACCTGCAGAGGTGGTGTATATATTAGGAAAAGAACAAAGGATGGACTAATGAGCTAATATGGAGCAGGTGTGAATAGAAGTAACTAGAAGGGAGCCAAGGGGAAAGGAACAGGCACCAGGGGGCAGCAGAGAGTAACTAAAGTCAAACAAAACTGACAGAAAACAACTACAAAGACACAGAAATAACAAAGAAACTAAAAATAAACTTAAACAAAGGGCAAAACCCTGATATTTATCTAATGATGAAGTTCTTTTTTTTGTCCTGGGGTTTATTATTTTGCTTTAAAAGGCCACACAGAGCCTGATGTTTAGATTGTTACAGTGACTGCTAGAAGATTATGTGTTTTATTTGGAAATTAATAACACTTTATCTGATACCGACATTAGGCAGGTTACCCTGCAGGATTATTAAGAAGATATTCTTCAGCAGGAGTCGAGCTAATAGCTACTCAGAATAGAACTTGAACCACCAGAGACATGTCAACAGTTGGGTTCAAACCAATATCTAATTTTTTCCTAAAGTTTTCTCTTTTTAGTTTCGAAATGCTTTTTATTTATATCTCATCTATTTCCTTTTCATTATAAACAATATTATTTAATTGACAGCTAGACAGTACCATGATGCTACCACTGCCATGTCCACATTCACTTATCACTGATTTAGCTTTCCTGTGAACTCAGGTGTCTCTGGTGGTGAACGTTGCCAGCGAGTGCGGATTCACCGATGAGCACTACAGGGACATGCAGGAGCTGCAGCGGGACTTTGGGCCGTATCACTTCAATGTTCTCGCCTTCCCCTGCAACCAGTTTGGCCAGCAGGAGCCCGGCAGCGACAAAGAGATCGACAGCTTTGTGCGCAGAGTCTACGGCGTCTCCTTCCCTCTGTTCAGCAAAATCGCAGTCGTTGGAACAGGAGCCAACAATGTTTACAAACACCTGGTTGGTGAGTCACATGTGATGTGGGAAGAAATGATCACTTTTATTCCATGAGTCAAAGTTCTGTCTTAAAAAATGAAATCCTGAAATGTAGGTTTTAGTTTTGCTCTGAACGATTCATCTCCTATTCTGTGCAGAGGTGTCAGGAAAAGAGCCTGACTGGAACTTCTGGAAGTACCTCATCGACGTTGACGGTAAAGTGGTGGACGCTTGGGGGCCGAGGGTTTCTGTGAAAGAGATTCGCCCGAAGATCGCTGACATGGTGCGGCAAATAATCCTGAAGAAGAAGGAGGAGCTTTAACTCGCCCTTTTCAGCCACAAACTGAACCCTTATGTTACCTTTCCATTCTGACAGTAATTTCTCCAGTCAGAAGCAGCTCCTGCTGCTTTCTGAGCGCACTGATCAAACGCCACTCAAACGTCAGCATTTAAAGATGCATTTTAAACCAAAGAGCTCTTTTTTTAAGCAAAGGTGTTTTTTATAACTATTTTTGACTTATGGAATAAACTTTTACTGTGACTCTCACTTTCTACCAGGTTCGTTTTATAAACGGCTTATTGATCCCTGCAACAGATTTTTCATCCTGTTTTCATGTTGCCAGCTAAACTATTTACTGCTATTATCCCTATTATGAACAGTTAAAAGGAGGGTATTTTTAAACTTGCACAGGGCATTAGGGTAAGTGGAATACCCGTTTAGTCAGCCTTTTATTAATAAATACTATTAATTATTCCCATCTGTTAAATAGTTAAGCCAATGATTTGTGTCAATAATTATTTATTAATGTTAAGTAAGCTAACTGATATGTAAAAATGGGTAAGTTAATGAAAAAAGGTTAAAAAAAACAGACATTAAGAGAGACACAGCAAAAAAAAATAAATAACAGAAAACAAAGCAAACAAAAAAATGTCTAAGTAAATCAGTTAGGGTTAGTAGTATATAGTATTTAATTAAGTTTGATTAGCTTAATTTAGGTTTAGCTAATAATAAGGATATTTTCTTATTTGCAGCAGCTTATTTCTATGATTTTTCTGCATTTGAGGATGTACAAATTAATTGAATAACAGCGCCCTCTGCTGGAGGATCCGAAAACGACCACAGCGCTCTGATTCGTTATTACTACACTGATATTTTAGACTGAAATACTTAATGATTCTAAGTCAGAATAGAGAAAATAGTAATTGGAATATTAATTCAAAAGAAAAACGTTGTTGTAATAGCAACACCGACGTATGTTTGTATTTACAAAAAAAGCCTCATCTGGAAAAAAAAGTTACTTTTTAATTAAATCAAAATAGCAATTTTGACAAAGGCACTCAACAAACGTAGTTGTAAGTATGATGCAAAAATGTTTTCATCTGGATTTTGCCGAAATGATAAAAAACATCAAACTAAATCTATAAAATGCCTAAATGTGAACATCTGCTAGAAATTGCTTAAATCGCTAAATGTTAAAAGTTTAACATTTAGGAATAATAATGTGGAGGGATATTTCCATATACAATATGAATTTACTGTCCATTATTTCTTATGATTTTTTTTTTCTTTGTCTTGCATGCATATTCCAGTGGTGGCCCACATTAGGAGCCTGATACTTCTCAAAGTCCACCCACATTAAAAACTGAACATGATCTCATTCATTGTGATAAATGCAGCAGGAAATCTTCTATATCTCTGCTCACTGGTTGCCGTTCTTCCTCACTGATCTTCTCCAGCCTTCTGATGCTGTCCTCCCTATAGAAGCTGTGGTGAGGAATCATGGCTGCTCTCATGTAATATGTGATGGATTTGTTTCTCTCCTTCTGACTGTACTGCAAATATTTAGCATAGAAGCTGGAAACCATCTGCTCTTCTTCAGGATCCAGCTCAGTTCTGAGCAGCTCCTCAAACAACTCCTCAGCGTTGGCTCGCCGGTTTGATTTTGCGTATATGTTGGCCAAAGATATTTGCATTTTTAGGGAAGAATGAGGATAAAGAGCAATGGTCTCTTTGTGAAGACTAATGGCTCTCTCTATCAGGCTTCGCTCGAGGTGATTGTTGTTCGGGGAGAAGACTTTCCTTTTATAGCAGATTGCTGCACATTTCTTCATGTAACGTGCATTGGGATGTCTTTCCAGAGCCTCTTCTGCTAAATCAATAGCTTCATCCATGGAGACGTAGATCCTATAGAGCCTTAGTAAAGGTTTCATGCCACTATAGCTGCTGACCGGCTTTCTTAACACTCTTTGGGCCAATTTTCGGGCTTCATCCTGAATTCTTGTGCCTTTCTGAGCTCGAGCTTCCAGGTAAAGAGCAGAAAGATACAAGTTTTCCGGGTCGTGTTCTTTGGCAATTTTTACTTTCTCCAATAAATCAGAGTCAAAGTTTTCCTTGTGGTGCATGAAGGCTTTTACTAATGCTAACACTCTGCTGGTTTGCCATTCCACCACATCCGGCTGCATCCTGATTGCTCTCTGGAAGTAATCTACAGCCAGAAGCTTCTTATCTCTGCCGAACTTCATCAGAGTCCAGGCTTTTTCAGCACAGATTTCTGGATGGGGGTCGTCTAGAGACGGAGACGGGTACTCCATCTTCAGGGCTTCGATCTTTGTCAAGTATTTTTGGGTCTGTGTTTGCTCCCCTATTTGGAGGTGTAGCCAGGCCATATTCCCATAATTGACCACCAACCAGGGGCCTTCATCTGAGACGGTGTTCCTCAGCTGCCGAAAAGCCTCTGCAGCTCTGCAGAAGAAACGCCGGGCCTCTTCAATGAGGCCTAGCTGATGGTGAATGAAGCCCTGCAGGTTATAAATGTGACCTAGCCAGCAGTATCCCTCCTCGAGGCCAATGTCCTCCAGAGCTTCCCGGAGGCAGAGCAGTTTAGACCTGCTGATGTCCAGATCCCATGTGAAATGACACTCCAAGGACACTAGTTTGGATTCCAGTGCTGATCGATCCTGAAAAGCACTGAAAGGGTAATAAACGATTTGTAGTGAGTTGAATTTTTTTTTCAACAGCTTGAAAAAGTGATATCTGAGGAATGGAAGGTAATAAAACTAATAGGAAGAAGAATGAATGAAACAAAACACATACCTCATCCTGCAGCCGCTGTCCAGATACAGTGGTTTTAAATAATTTTTGCTTTCTGTTCTGCTTGTTTGGGTGCGGCACCATAAAAAGCTGTATTGTTCAACTCTTGGACTGCTGTAAATATTTTCATACTATTCATGGGTTGAAACTGAGCAGTCTGTCTTCTCTAACAAATTAGAAACTCTTAACATGGTACTCACTGACACGTTGGTCCAATGACAAAGCAATAAGCTTGTTTTCCGTCCGAAGTCTGACAGCAGAGTGAGCGCTGACTGAACCCTGAATGAGGTAGGACATATTGACTCATTCTGATCTGAAAGGCTAAAGTTCAAGCAGAGCTGTAGATGCTGCAGTCAAAGTCTTCTTTATTTGCTGGCTCCAAATGATATGACCCTAAGCTTACTATTATGTATTTTTCATAGAAATATAAACCCCAGAAGCAAAATGTTCTTTTCCGTTCAGTTCAATCTTTAAAGAACCAATTTACAATAACACCCCGAGACACTGTGGCAAAAAGGTGCGCAGAAAAATCAAAAGTTTTAAAGCCTGGTTCTATTCAGTAGCCTAGTTGAAGGGGGATGTTGGATTTTTAATTGTTTTTGGAAGCATACATATCCTAATTAACATAGTCTATTAACCTAAAGCAATATGCATAGTAAGGTTGTTAAATGTCAGGTACGCCGGTCATTGACCTTGACCAAGACACCGTACAGTATAACTGCAGTCAGTTGCTGGCATGGCGATCACTGCCCCTACATAGTTAGGGATAAATGTAGAGGACAGATTTCCCACTGTGATCAGCTTCATATTCATGGTAGGCAACTTCTTTGATTGTATTTTTTTGCTCAGGCTACTCGTAAGCCAACAGCCCGCCAAATGTTGTTAGGGCAATATTATTGGCATTACTGTTAAATAGAAGACATTTTACACATTCAGTAATAAAATGTCACAGGGGATGGTATGGGGGGGATGGTCATTTAAGATGGGGGATTAATTTTAAGATTATTTTAATAAGAAGGGGGATGCCATCCTCCCTCATTCCCCCTCAACTATTTGTTCCATTCAAATTATTTATTTTCTTGTTTTGTTTGTTAACTTTTGACTATTATGTTATTCTTATACATTTTTCTAAGGTCCAAATTTGTGTGACCAGTTTTTCTATAATCTTTTTTTCCCCATTGTGGGACAATAAAGGGATTTTCTATTCTATTCTATTCTAAAAAGAACTGATCCAATGTGCTCATTAAAAATCTAATCCACATATAGTTACATTCCAATTGAACTTAAAGCATTTATTATTATTTCAGCTAAGCTAAATCCAATTATCAAAGAGCTTTGACATTGTTCAGTTCAGAAACTTATTGATTAAAAAAAAAAAATACCTAAGTATATTTTACTCAAACATTTGTGTATAACCTTTGAACTTTAAACAACAACATAATGACATAAATACCAAGAAGAGTTCATAAGTAGAATGTAACATTCTTATTAGTATAACAAATTCACGCCAGTGGAACAGTTTTACTCAAGAAAGTAAAAAATCGTTCTTTTCCTGATTTGGTTGAGCTGGTTTCCCTATCTTTAGAATGGCCAATATCCAGGACACCATCAGTATTCACCTGATCTTGCAGCAACAGGACAAACTTGCTAACATGCTTTTTGGAATATCACTACCAGCTTTTTACAGCACTTACTTTTGCATACTTTTAGGGATTGTGCAGTTTTTATTTAATTCTTTTACTGTGGCTGAAGATCCTGTCTTGTCCGACCTGCTTCACACTCATCATAAACTGACTAAGATTTAATTCACTTCAGTTTGTTTATATAGCGCCAATTCACAACACATGTCATCTCAAGGCACTTTACAGTTCACCAGATCATACAGTCAAATTAATTCAAAGTTTTCTATCTAAGGAAAACCAGTTTATTGCATCGACTCATTGACTCGAAGGCAATCCCTCACACTAAGCATGCTTGTAGCGACAGTGGAGAGGAAAAAAATCTCTTTTAACAGGAATAAACCTCCAGTCGGTCATGCAGACTGACAGCTGCGATGCTGCAATACACCAGGCCCTCTGACCACCAACAGCAGGGAAGATGGGGGACGTGTCTTGTTTGAGGACTCAGCAACTAAAACAGACAGTGAGGGCAGACCCCTACATCCCTACATGTTTTCCAGGAAAAATCTATCAGCTTCATAAGATGATCTTGAAATACACCATTTTGATTAATAACTATATGTGAGGTTCCAGCCCAACTGCTCCATGAAGCAAAAGGAAACTCTCTCCATCTTTCATCAGTGGTTCATGAATCCAGTCATGTCTTATAAGTTAAATGTAACTGACTGCAGCATAATCTAATCTGAAACTGGGAAGTAATGCCCAGCAGTTATTTCACCACTGTATTTTTTTCAGAATTTAGATATCTGTTCTAAAAAGGCTCTCCTTTTGTATTCACTTGTTAACGATCCACTGCCCTTCATCATAGCTTTACCTCTTGATTAAAGCAGATTGTTTCTGTCAGAGGATTATCCCTCAGCTTTCCGGTTGCCTCCACCGCAGGTTTCCTCAGACTTCTCTGTTATCACATTGAACGTTACCAAAGGAACATGGGCTTGTTGAACGTCTTCACTTCAATCAAGGATCGAGCTGAAAAGTTTCTTAACGAGAAGAACGTGGTCACTGATTTTCTTGGAAAGATAGAGGAGAAGACAGGAATTAAGAAGAAGGTCATCGCCATAGGTAAAGTGGAAACTGTTGTGTAATCTGCTTTGTTCAGTTACAAAAAAAAAACGTCTATATGATTCTGTATTTTGGTTAGATTCAGCAAAACCAGCACTGGGACACTTGTATTGTGTTATAAGAATTTGTTGTTTTGACCTAAAAAGCCATTTAATTATTGCTTAACTGCTCCTCTCATGTTAATCTTGGCATGGTATTTGCTGCTATATTTTTAAGAGTCAGAATTATACTACAGAATTATATCTGTAACAGCTTGCAGGCCAATTGTCATTCATGGGCTATATCCAATTTTCAAAATAAAATACATTGCAAATACTATCTAAAAATAAATAAGCATTTCTAAAAATAAGAATTTGAGTAGATGAATATGCAGATCTGGCTATCTAAAAAGTGTTTCTACTCTTACAATAAGATAATTAGATATTGTGCATTTAAAATAAGACAATGAAATTGTATTTTCTTGCTTTAAATGCAAACAATCTTATTCTATTGGCAAAGTGTCTCACCTACCTGCTTAATTCAAGAAAAAAGGCAGTCATTTTAATAAAAATTAATTTGTATTTCAATTTTTAGAAATCTAAGGAAGGAAAAAAATGACTTCACATTTAATCCTTAAAAACATACTTCTTTGACTACAAGTTTCAAGTAATACTATTCAGTAAATATAATTGAAAAAATTGAGATTTGTGTTTTTTTAAATGTGTTTAGTGAGATATTTTTGAAATAAGCCCGCTTATTATGCAGCACAGTAACTGGGCATTCTAGTGTGCTAGATACCTATTTTGAAAGTAACTATAGCTGTAGCTCATGCTAACAAAACAACATCTATGCAATCTGATTAATGATCTTTAACATTGCTAAAAAAAAAAAAAAAAAAAAAAAACTCCTACTAAGAAGTATAGCTTTGCATTTTCATATATAGGAATGCTATAAGTGCTTTACACTAATGAAATTTAAATACTGTGCTTAAAACTAGTTAAGGCTACCAATTACTATTTAACTTATTTCATGCAGTAAGCTGGGCTTCGTTAAAAAGTAAATTTTACTGTATTGTATTAATGGTGGTTAACAGAGGTCACGGTTAGGCCGATGTATGGCAGCCATGTTTCTGTTAGCCTGCCCCAGAGCAGCAGTGGCAACAATGGGGTCCTTGGACTTCTTAAAGCTGTTTATAAGTACTGTGCAGAAATTTACAGTACGTTAAATAACTTACTGTAAATGATAACTGCTTGGATGCCCTTCCTGTTGAGTCAGGAAGGGCTTCCGGGATAAAAACATTGCCAACTTTGTGAGGAAGTAGTAATGACTTGCTATGGAGACCCATAAATTTGGTAGCACAGCAAAGGAAAAGATGAACAGTCAAATTGCCTCAAAATATGATCTAGTATTAATTAGTTCTCGTTAGAAGGGGACGGCAAAAATAAGAATTATTTTTAAGTTTATAGTATCTATTAAATTGTTGATTATTATGAACCAAGTCTATTTGGGCATTCATAGATAAATCCTATGCAGCTGAGGCATTACCAGAATAAGAATCAGGAGAAAAAGAAAACAGATGCACTCTCTGAGGGTCAGCTCTGTATTATAAATCCCGTGAGCATTAGACAGAAGCATACTGAGCCTGAAGTGGATCAGTGACACAGTGAGAGGAACATGATGTCAGTGTGGTGCCTGGCAGCGTTTGTCTCCCTCTCAGAGCAGCAACGTCAAAGCAGATTATCCTCAGAGGCAGGCAGCAGGGCAGGACGGCCTCCATGACTGAACAGCAACGTAAGCTGATCAGAGGTAGGAAGGAATTGTCACTGCTTATCGTCTGTGAGTACGCTGCATGTTGCTCTTGTTTTTACTGTTGTTCAGGTTGGGTTTAAACCTTAGCCAAAGTTTGAACTTCTTGCTAACAAGAGAAAAAAGTAAGATTGTTTATAGCAGTTGTTGCACCTCTAGCTTGTTACAGATATTGCATTTCTTTATGAATTCCCAAACTTTCAGGGTGGTGACCAATAAGCAACTGGTATGGAGCACCTACCAGAAAACCAAATATGTAAAAGTAGTAAGAAGTCAGTCACAAGCTCATTGGAAGATGAATCAGTAGACAACCACAATGTGTCATGATTTTAATTAAAGTTCAGACCCAAATGCTGAAGACCAAACAGGAAGACCAGGAGAAAAGGTTTAACAGGTTTTTTGAAGAGATAATGCAGAGAGAAGTGTTGCTCTGAACACTGCTTAACCGGAACTGAAAAGTGGGGTGGAAGACACCGCGATTAGTTCAGGCTCAGTGGGAAATTTGATTCGTGAACTTGGAAAAGAGGATCTGGTTGCTGACTCACGTTTCCAAAGAAGTTGTTGAATCTTTGACTCCAGTCTGTATGCTGTTGTTCCAGTGTTTGTCTGATTCGGTGGAGGGCAGAACAGGGTTTACCCAGAATGCGGTTGTTTGTAGTTGAAAGGAGAAGCTGACTGCCACTCAGATTTCCTGCGGTACTTGAACGGGTCGAAGTGGAGATGAATCCCTTTCTCAGTGTGAAGCTCAAACGATCTCTTGGGAAAAGTGGATCCAAATCTTCTGTTTGTAACCCTAGCTCAGCTTGAAGCTCTGTTGATCTTTCCAGGGAGAGAAGGTCCAAAAAAATCCAGTTTGCAGGATGACTTCCTGCCAAGAGAAAAAGACAAAAACAATGTTAAAACTCAGGTTGACAAGAACTCAGTTTGACTCAGCAAAACTCAGCTTGGCTAGAGTACCCAAAACTGGCAAACACTCTGGCGTCGAGGTAGTGGCAGTCAGCAGCTTAAGAACACTACATTAACGAGGAAACCATCAGCAGGTGTGTGAGGAGGCGGACCAGAACCGGGCGCCACCTGGTGGAGGAAGGGAGACAAATACAGAAACAAAAAACACACAGACATGAGTCCTGACACTATGGATAACATTATATTAATATAAAAAGCATAATCACAGAATGGTTTCACTTTTATATCACAATTTGATTACCTTTAAAACTGAACAGCTTCGTTAAAACATTTCCCAAAAGCATTTTTAGGATATATTGCAGGTAGCAAATTGAAGGAGCAATACTTCCATCAGTCTGTCCTTACAGGAGAGCTGGCAATTACACCCAATGTTTGTTGATGACTAAATTATTTAATAATAAAAATAAAAAAAACAGGAGAGAAGCTTGTTGCATAGAAAGCCTTAAAAAGCAGAGGACTTGGCTGAAGAAAGTGATAAAACCTATATCAGATGTAATGTAGTTCTGCTGTGTGTTTCTGTACAGGTGCTGTCTCACTGACTGGACTTTATCTGGTATATGGATATGGTGCTGCTCTCCTCTGCAACCTGATTGGATTTGTCTATCCAGCATATTACTCGTGAGTTTTCTTTTCTCAGCTTGTTCTCTTGACGTTCTAATGGACGCCATACGCTTTGTATAGTTACACTCAGTCTCATACTGACTAGACCACATCCTGGTGATGAATGTGTACTATTTTCCAGCTGTGACGTCATTGACTGTGGGTCAGATACATGTATAAGGTTTTATAAATGTATAAGGTTCTTGCATCTGCAAGAAAGGTGTCTTAATCAGACTTTTATTTTATCCGGCAGGACTTGAGGAGGCCAAAATTATGACAGTTTATCTTGGTATTAATCAGATTTTCTGATCAAATAAGGTTTGTTTGGAAGCTAATTTTATTTGGCTAATTCCCCTTGCCCCAACTTAATATATTCACTAAGAACCATGATCAATTATTCATGTGGGGACTCTAATATGTTCAATCTGTTTCTCTAAACTAAGGAAGCCCAAAAGAAAGCCCCAGCAGGCTTTGACCCAATCAACTTTGGCCTTAGATTATTCCAATTCGGTAGCATATATACTTTACAACACATTTATATCACAACATAAATATTAACCCAAAGTATGCCCTCAATGTTTCTGACTCGAAAACCATTTTGCATCTGTAAATTCCTGCCATGCTTCCTTTTTCTAGAATACGTTTTGATGCTTGATCAGTCTACCTGACTAAACTGTTGCAGATGGAGAGCTCCCTCAGTGACATATCCCGAGACAGACATTATTACCAATATTACTCAGGTTATTTTCACATCCCTGCTGTTTATTTGTTTTAGATACCCTATTGTTTTTTTATGCATTAATATACTTGCACATATCTAGATCAGCTTATACAGCAATGAGTTTCTTCAAACATGAGAATACTATGTTTTTGTGATCATTTTTTGTGAAATGGAAACATGCAGACACCCACAAAGGTAATATTACCTCTGCAGGATCTGTATGTTTCAATTTGTCTGCCACACTGCCTCTCTGCTCGTACACCTGAATTTCCCTCTATGGGACTATAAAGGATATTTATTTCCTGTTTTATTCTGTTTAATGTAAGAAGCCATAAGGCATATTTTTGCCTTTCATTACAAGATGTTGCAAACATTAAAGCAAAATTTGTATCCGTTCCCAGGCTGAAAAATCTAATTTACAAGTAAAGTTAAAGAAAAAAAAACGTTCATATTTCATATATCCCAATGTAAGCTGTGATGTTACTCATACAGTGCAGGTGGTTAAAATTGCACGATAAATAACAAGTAGTAGGGGGGTGTATGCATTCTGCTTTATGTAGACCTGGTGGAGTGATGGTGTGGTGGCATTAGACATCCTCCTGAGCAAAATACAGCTTTGCCCTTTGTTTGAAGGATAATTTAAAGTATCATCCTGAGGTTGGTAGAGTTTTCCGAACATGGTAAAAAAAAATTATCTCCCTTCTCTAACAAAGCAATCAAGAAAATGTATAATTCAACTCCTTAAAAAAATTCTCTATGTTCCTACAGAGTTAAAGCCATTGAAAGTCCCTGCAAAGAAGATGACACTAAGTGGTTGACTTACTGGGTGGTGTACGGTGTCTTCAGCCTTGGAGAGTTCTTCTCTGATATTTTCCTCTACTGGTTTCCATTTTACTACTTCTTTAAGGTGAGAGTGAGAACACATCCCAGGACCAATGACAAGGACAGAGGCCAAACCCTCGTTCTCCTGCCTGCTAAAGGCTTAGAATGGAAACAAGCTGTTAGAAACCAACCACTTCATCATATTCCAAATACAGCATCTAATTTATTTTGGGACTTTGTTCTAACTAGTCCAAGTTTGGCCCTAAAGCAAATGCAGCAAATACAGATGAACTCCTTAAAGCATTAAAAATATATATTAACTAAAGTGTAGTGTTTTTTTTTTGTTAGTCTCATGGTATTATCAGAGCAGGGCCACAAACACCCAGTGACCATCTTTTGCCAAAATATAATTTTTTCAGATCCATTCATTAAACTTAAATACAGGGGTTTTGAATGCTGTTAAATGGGGATAAAATAAAGATATATATATATATATATATATATATATATATATATATATATATATATATGCTATATATTAATTATGTTAAGCAAATAAAATTGAAGCACAGTAATATATGAACATATTTTAGTTGAAAACACAAAATAATGGCCACTGTTTGCATTTATCTTGTAGGTTAAGGTTCGAGTATTTCATGCTAATACAACTCCCTCCTTGGAAACTTTTAGAAAACATCTAGAAAGTGTGGAGAAGCTGCATATGTACTGTATGCTTTCAGTGTCTGTTCCTGTTGTGGTGCATGGCTCCCATGTCATGGAATGGCTCCCAGATTATTTACAACAAAGTGGTTCGGCCCATCTTCCTCCGCCATGAGGCCACGGTGGACAACATGGTCAGTGACCTCAGTGGGAAGGCCATGAGTGCCGCTGAGAACCTCACCAGAGAAGGTAGGAGGGCTTAAAAGGCCCAACAGGACTGGTAGAACCCATTCACCTTTGCTTAAGAAAGTTAAACCTCTTTTTCTTCATCTCCCCCCTCAGTACTATGCACTCTGATGAAGAATAAAACTCTAGTGACACCCATGCAGCAGGTTGCCCAGGCTGAACCTAAGAGTTTACCAAGCTCAACTGGACAAACATCAAATGCAAAAGTTGCTCCATCTGAGCCCAGTGAAGAGGAGCGTAGAGTAAGTAAAACCCACATTTATATGGTCCTCACAGAACTAGGATAATACACAGAACTAGGATAATAAGTCCAGAAAAAACCCTGAGAGATGGATGCAGCATCAGTAGCATGAAAAAGCAATGTGAAGAACAAACCCAGGAAAATGGCTTCATTACAGGCCTCCTCTGAGTTAATGGCTGTGATAGAACTCGTCTTATTTGACAAAATGAGAATTTTCAATCTTTGTGAATAAAAGGGATTCATTACTTTATTTGGAAAGTGATTAATATGTATTACTGTCATGATTTTAATGAATGTATTTATCACATTTATAAACACTTAGTCCCGCAGGGTAAAGTTATTTTTTCTTATTCTTTATTATTTTATAGGAACGGTCTGCTTCTTTATGGGTTTACCTCATGTTAAATGATTTTACTTTCCTGATACATTTCATTAGCATAATGTTTTTTTGTTTTTTTTTATAATTTTTGTAGTTTTAATAGATTTTAAATTATTGTATGTTTTGATTTGAAGTAAATCTGTTTCATCTTACTTTAATATTTTATCAAATGTTAAAAAAAATTATACATATTCTTTCCCTCTAATTACTTTTTAAAAAATACATTTTAATTTTTGAGAAGTGGACAGTGAAGTGTAAAATTAACAGAATTTGTTTAAAATGTTTTATATGTTTTAATTATTAGTTTCTTTTTGTAAATTAATGATCTTTCTTAGTACCTCTGTAATACTTTTTAATTTTTAGAAGTATTTTAGAACGCATGTCTCTAGCCACTAAAGGGAAGCTCTAAAAACCTTTTTTCGATGAAGAGCATTTGTGGTTTAATCCAATTCATTGAAAACCAGTAGTCCTATACCATGAAGCCTTCATTCCACACTGCAGAAAAAGTATATATCCTTACTGACAAACTTTAAATAAAATTGTGAGAAACCTATTTTAACAACATCATCTTATCCCTCTGTATTTGCCACCTGTTTCAGCCTTTTCTTGGTTGACTTAATCGGTGAGTAATATGGGTTAATTTTTGTCAGTGATGACCCTGAAAAATTAAATTCTTCCTCCTGGATGCATTTGTTTCTCCTCTGTAGCCTGTAGCTCCAACAGCAGCTGACTGATCCTGTTACAGTTTTCACAACATAGCAAGCGGAGGCATTTTAATTGGGCTTTAAATCTTTTCCCACTGTTAGCCGGAAGCTAAAAATTGTGGTTTATATGTGGTTTATGATCCATAAGAAACACCCATTTAAAAAAAGGCATGTGTTTTAATAAAATGTTTTTATTAAAATAATGCTTCACTGGGGTAAAATGTATAGCCTTTTTCATATCAGTCTATGTTCAAATAATGCTGTCATCATAAAGGAATAGAATAGTAATCAATAAACAGTCTAATAGCACACCCATTTTTTAATATCATTTTTTATCAAATGGATGAATCATGCCTAAATAACATATTAATAGGTTTTTAAAACCTAAATCATAGTTTTAGCATGCATCATTTATTTCTTTGGCCAACTTAACTTGGTAATAATCCAAAAGGGAACTATTTTGAAAATGTTTTGGTTAAAAATTAAACCATGAAAGTGATATTTTTATAGCCTATAGCAGTAATCAGAGGGATTTTAATAGGGGAGGGGCTTTAATAATGTGAACTGGTGGCGTTATATTCAACTATTCTTAGTTTTATTTTTTGCTTTATTAGAAAAGCTTTTTCTCCACATGAACACCAGTTTTTGTTTTTTTCTAATTGGGCTAACAAGGGCCTATAAATAAGCATACCATATGTGACTGATAGAACATTGTTAAAATAAACCAGAAGAGAACATGAAGTTTCCCCTAACATTACCAGTTACTCTTAATGTTCCCTAAACGTGCCATGGTTTTAGTTTTCTGGATCTCCCTGAAGGAAGATTTCAATTCAATTCAATTCTACTTTATTAATTACCAAAGGGTTTAATTTTTTTCCAATAAGTTTGCATCCAAATTAAACAAAACAATCTGGTCTTCATGTGGGAAAACAGCCCTGGTGGCTAAAATGGTCTCTGCTAGCTGCTGATAGAAACCTTTTAGAACCAGAATCCCTGCCATGACCCGACTGAGGATAGTCTGAGGGGAAATGATTTCTTCCACTTTGAATATTTGCGTCACTTAAGTTGCTCTTATTGTAAAATGTTGTAGTTTCACTCTTTGCCTGCACTTAAGAACCTTCATTTGCCCCGTCTCTTTTTCTGAAGCTCATGTTTACCAGCCAAATGTTTCACATAATGACAATTTTTAAATGCCCAGAGAATAACTCAGAATTTCATTTGTTTTGTTGTCAGTCAGATAGCAGCAGAAGAAGAGGAGGCTCTGTGAGGAAGAGGATGAGAGAGTGATGTTTTTACCCTTCGTCCTGAATGATCCAATCAAAAAGTGCTCCTTATGTCACAAAGACTCTGTTAAAGGGTCATATTTCTGTAGAAAAGGGGAATCTCTTTTAACTTTCTTGGATTTGAGATTTGGAGCCGATTTGTTGTCTTAAGATGTTCAACTCCTGAAACACTTGATCCATGTAACCTGCGCTGACAGATGTTGACAGCTGCTGTCTAATCCAGGAGCTGTATGCCAGAACAACTTCAAGACATGGGAAGATAAATCTAATTCTGACCTTCAGTTCCACTTCACCCACATAAAGTCCAATTCAGTTGAGACTAAAGGAGAGCTGAGTCTCCTAAAAACAAACAAGTTCATGTTGCTTACCTGTTTTTCTCCTTTGCAATTCTGAAATGTGGTGAATTTCATCATTAATAAACAATTTCTTTCCTTATCATGCATGGTTTATTTGCTGTCCTTTGAATAATGTCTGGAGTTGAAGAATACTTTAAGTCTGGTGCTCAACCTAATCCACATGGACGCATTTTGTAGTTTTAAGATCAGATTTTCAATTACAAATTTATATCCTCTTGAATGGAAAATGTCAGCACATCACAAAGCTTTTTTTTTTTTAGCCATTTTTTTCTTTTTGCTTTTGATTTAGACAGTAAAATGGACATTCATTTAACTCTTCTAAGACCAGTAAAAGTTCTAATTTTTCTGCTATAAATGAATTAAAATCATCATCTAGAGCTGTTCAATAAGGGGGTAGCAAAAGTACTGTAGGAGGGGTTTGTGGAAGTTTTCAGAAGAAAATTCTAACGTGTCAATTTTACACAGCTACTAAAAGTGTGAATTACAGATGAATAGGTGAAATTATTGATGACTTTTGCTCTATCTAATCAGGTAAACATTAACCATTAAATCTTTATCATTAGCATTTTATCATTAACAAGCTGTTAGAAAGTCTGAGTCACCCCAAAAACACATCCAAGAGTTGAACCATCAATCTGGGGATAGTGCACAGAAACACTTTGAAGATCCCTGGTCTAGATCTATAGGATACACCAAAAAAAAAAAAAAAAAAGATCCATCAGACCTACAAAAATTAGTTCTTTTAATTTTTTATTCCATAAAAATATTGTTGTTTAATGTATGGTTGAGCAAGTAAAAATTTATCATAATGAAACTTTTTTTCATTGAAAAAAAAAAAAACAAAACAAAAAAATCAGCTGATTGCTTTCAGCTTGGATATTTTGTCCCACAGCATGAAAAGTTTGGTGCAGGATGCCCCAGGTCTCTGCAACAGCACCATCTACTGTGTGGAGAGAGTTAGAGGAAGAGCAGAAAATAGGACTGTCCAGATGTGTCCAGTAGCATTTAATGCAAGCCTAAACTGTTAAGGATAAATATATTTTTTAGTATTATCAACTAATATAGAAGGTTAAACTCATGCATACAAAACCACTTCTCGAGACAAACAGATGGTGATCTGGGAGGTGTAGCTTTACTAATACAGATTTTTTTTTTTTTTAATCTAAAAGGTATTCTCTGCAGATGTTTATACCTCAAAAATATGATTCAGTTTTGTACAAATGGTGCTTAAAAAACACATTACCTTGTTCTGTTGATTTACCTTAACAGTGTTTTCATGTCCGGTTAATGAACTTTCATCATATTGTTTGTAAACTCCAGAATGAACTATGGGATCCACCTTTTGTTTTCTTGTTCTCAGATCAGTAGATTAATGAAAAATAAAAACACAAATGCTTCAAATAATCGAGGACATGAACACTGATTCTAAACAATCAAAGATTAGCATAGAGAAATCATGCAGTTTATTTCTAAGTTTCATAGTTTTTGTTTAATTACTATGATTTTGTTAGAATTAATTCATTATATGTGCACTGCTTTATGCTTTTGATCTAATCATTAAAATATTAAGAATAAAGATTTCCACATACATGAAAAACAATGTAGACAAAATAAAACAAATATTCCTTTTTTTAAATAAATGATTTTTTTTATTTCCTTCTCTTAGTGTTCCAAGATTTACTTGTAATGCCGATTTCCCACTTGCTCTTTTATAATGTGCACTACTGACTTTAAAGCATCACAAAGTAGTAACTCTCAGAAATGATTAGGGATAATGCAAATGTTCAAGATGTGAGGTCAAAGGTCATCCGACTCCATCTGACTCAAAGTCCCAGGTCTGAGCTCTGTCAGGTTTTCCAGGGGAAGAGTTCAGTGAACAGAGGCAGAGTCTCTGAAAGAGGAGGTGTCGAGTATTAGGTCAGCAAACTTGACCTTTAACCTCTTCCACAGTTCTGTCCAGCTGTTCACCCGCCGCCTGGAGCTCTTCTCTCCTTTTCTGCAACTGGTCCTGAGCTTCCTTCAGTCGCTTGTTCAGCTCTAAATACCGATAACACTGCTGGAAACGCAGCTCCGCCTCACTGTCTGCAGGCTGGGATGAATCTGAACACAGAAGGTCCAAACATAGGTGAGCAGGTTAAAGGATAGAAAAATCAATTATAAGAACAATTTATGTTTTTCATTGGTTTGCTTAAGGCTGAACACCTTTGCCAAAAAGCTAAACTGCAATTATTATCAAATAATAATTTTTTTTTCATACTACTATTATTTTCCTTTGCATGAAAAACAAGCATGTAGATTTTTACTCCAGGGTTTCTGTTTTTTTCATGACCTTGAAAGCCTGTTTGTTCAGAGTGCATTTATACAGGATTTAGACTTTAACCTCTGAATGAGTCTGAACGTCCACCCTAATCACTATATAGGGCACTATATAGTATGTAAAGCGTTTTGTACTGAATTTTGCTATACAAATAAAATTGCTGTCCCTAAATATGACATTTGTCAAATAAATAAAAAATTGCAAAACAAGAAACGAAATCATGAATTCAATAGATTAAATAAGTTTAAAAAAAAAGAATAGATTTGAGATGGAAGAGCAGAGGGCGTCCTGGCTGGAATGGGTGTCTATTAGAGCTCAAAATATACCAGCATTTAGAAGGACTGTCTGGGATGTAATACTGTATGTGTTGGCTGGTGAACTCCAGGTGTATGAAATGTGTGGCAACATTATACTAATCTTGTTGTGCTGACATAGATTATATTCTGAAGGACGAGAGAGCAAATTAATGAAGTGGATTAAATGGAAATACAGTCAGTTTTATTTGGTAAATCAGATGTCAGGGCTTTTATAAATATTTTTGCCAAAAACAGAAGAAAAATTAGACACGTTTTTACCAACTGATGCATCTTAATAAATTAATCAAATATTTTGAGCAATACAAGCAAAAGTTCAACTTCAGGCATTGGTGTGATCAGCTCCGTGTGTGACTGGTGTGGATAAGGCCATCAACTTGATGAAACAAAATGCAGTGTGTTGATAATGTGAGAAAATGCTGCTAACTTAGAAAACGAGCAGAACTGAGAAAACAGAGTATCTAAGTGACAATGAAAATTGAAGAGTAGTTTGTGAATGGTTTTAGATGAGTATTTTGATGAAGTCACTCACACGGATGTGTTTCTCTTATCAAAAATGAAAGATGGATTACTTAACAAAAATAGGGAAAAGAAAATGGGCCCAGTATTGTTGCAGAAATGTTTGAAATTGTTGCATGGAAAAATATGGCACTAGGTTCCAGTCCTCCTAAATAAAGGGAGTTGCTAGGACAGTTATAGGCTTACCGGTAGGTTACCTGGTCTAAGTTAAATTAAAATAAAGTGCGGATAGGAAACTAAAACAGCCTTCCTTGAATTAAATGAAACCCAAATTCTAGTTAAATGCTGAAACTGTGGTCTTGAGTGACAACATTTGGTCTGTGAAGTTTTGATTGTGATTACTTTTGATCCCTGATTAATGATACATCATCAGGGGGACTGTTGATTGTTTATTCCATGATTCTTTTTTGGAAAAAATCCTTCTGCGCATGCGCAAAAAACAGCATGCTGCAGTTACACCGCTTTCAATCTCTATAACGCCTCCCTCAAGTGATTCAGACACCTCCCGCTCTGTAATTGACATTTATTCATTCCTTGCACTGTTTTTGCACGTCACTATCACTTTATTTGGATTTATAGTTATACATATGCATATATATATACATATATATAGAGAGAGTTATGCGTGTATATATTTATATTATTTTGTGTGGTTTTTTGTAAAAAATGTTTGTATATCTGGAGCGTGTAACAAAAGTAATTTCCCCATGGGATTATTAAAGTATGTCTGATTCTGATTCTATGATGTTGAAAGAAACAGTGCTTAAAGTTTTCTTCTATGATTAATATCCTAGTCATAAGCAGACATTAATGGGTTTGTTTAAAGGTGACATTGAAAATGTCACCTTTTCAGGGGGAATTGTTAGGATAATTATCATTGCAGATGTGTGAGTTCATTACACCTTGGTATTGGCTGCCTGTTGCACGTCAAAACTGACATTTTAATCTAATTAAAACAGTTCCTCTGTGTGGATATACAGTTATAATCTTCATTCTATATGTGGCAAAGATTTGGAAATAGAATGAGAGTGGTGTCCTTGAGCTAAGAACACAGTGTATTATTTTGAAAAGGCTGGAGCTACGGATGTCTAATCATCTGCTAATGTGTATGATATAAAATATGATGATGTGGCAGACTAGAGATGTATAAAATGCCTTTTTAACTGTTAATCCTTCTTGCTGCAAGGCAGCAGTGCTACCCATTGCCTCACTGAACAGCCCGAATTATCAGTATATTAGATAAAAATAATAAGAGTAGGTTTTACCTCTGTTTACCTCTGCACAATTCTATTTCTTCAAAAGAAAACACAGGATAAATACACATACAACAGACATATTTAGACTAGACTTGGTTAAAAAGGAACATATTTACCTTCCCTCTTAGTCAGTTAAAATGTAACCCTTTTCAAAGTGTTAAGTTGTCCCAATTTTACATTATTCTGAGCCACTGATACTTCAAACATTGATAAGCAGCATCATGTGTGTGTAGTGCTTATAAAATTTGTACAAATGTAGCAAAAAATGCTGTTCTCTCTTTAATCATAATGTGTCCTGATGCTCACGTCAAGCATAAAAAAATAAAAAATAAAAATAAAATAGGAGCATGCATAATGCCTACGACCAATGACATCAGACCAATGCAACTTAAGACAAATAGTGTCCCTGCCTAAGTTGAAATCAAACCAGAGTGTAGCATATAATTTGTATGGAATGTCCTAAAATGCTTGCAACTAAGACTATGCTTTTAATACGCATATTGATGTGCCAGTCATTACAATGATTAGCATATCAAGGCTAAGGCTGTGTCTGAATGTCTGCCCTAACCCCTAAATCCCTCAATCAGAGTGATCTCTTTTCAGGGAAAAGAGCTAGAAAGATAGAGCTTCAAGGTGCAGACACAGAGCCTATCTTTAACAAGCACATTCATTTGAACACATAGTTGTTTGATGGCAATGATAGAATAATGGCAGATGGAGACATGGATTAATTAATGTCTTCTGTGTGGACCCACCTTGTTCAGTTGTATCAAGGATGTTAAAAACTGGATCATCAGGAGCAGCTTTGTTGATGTCTTCCAGGATCTCATCCATAGTGGGGAGCTCAGGTCGGCTCGGTAGAACCAGCCTTTTCTTGCTTTTAGAACCAATATTCATTTTCATGAGAATTGCTCCACCTTCTCCATCTGAAACACTGAATCCATTACGAATTAAATAAAATCTGTACAAACTGAGTCTGTCAGCCGATTTATTAATAGAAAAGAACCGCTTGTGTTAATATATGTTTCATGTCAGTGCTTAAAGTGACGTAAAAAAAAATAGATTATTGTTAAATTATGCGAACAATTGAATTAAGTTCCGTTTTCACATGTAAACAAGCAGCCACCTAAATCTTAAAATCTCACCAAGGTTTTCCGGGTATTCAGAAAACTTTCCGTTACGTTCAGGGTTCTGCTCTACTCGTCAGAATCGTGTTTTTCCCACTTTAATCTGCTGGAAACCGAGCCGAGTCTGGATTAAAATACATGAATACAGTCAATCTACCACGACACCGGAAGTCAGGCGTGCGTCATGGCGTCACGTGCGACGTCTGTCCAATGACAAAGGAGAAACTGGGGCAATAGCGCCCCATGTTGTTCAGGCAGCTGTTGAAGACGGATTTTTTTTTTTTTTTTGTGAAATCTGATTATTATTATTTTTTTTTAATTTCCGAATATATATGACTTATGTGATTTGATTGAACAACTGATTGCATTATAAACTGACACTTGTACAGCTTTCATAACATTTCCATTCCATAAAGTGCAGCAGGGTCAAATGTGAACACTGTTGGAGAAAACACATAGTGCCAAAACGCATTGATATTGAAGTTCAGCATTAATACATATAGATGCAAATATGCAATATTTGATTTTTGCATTTAGCAGCCTAGTGATTAAGGCATAGAGCTTGGAATCCAGAGGTTCTGAGTTCAAGCCCCACTCCCACAGACTGCTGCTCTGGGTTCCTGAGCAAAGCCTCTTAACCCCACACTGCTCCCCAGGCGCCGCACAATGGAAGCCTACTGCTCCCCAAGGGGATGGGTTAAATCCAGAGTTAATTTCATTGCTCTGTACTTGTGACAGTGTAAAGACAATAAAAGCTGGGGAAAAAACATGATTTAGAGTTTTGTCAACAGTTCAGCTGTCCGATGGCAGTGGGGAAGAAGCTGAATCAGAATCTGCAAAGCCTCTTCCCAGAGGACAGTATGGAGAACAGTCCATGGTGGGGCTGTGTGGGGTCATTGATAATGTTACGGGCTTGGGACACGCAGCACTGGTATATATGTCTTTAATGGAGGGAAGAGGAGCCCAGATGATCATCTCTGCTGTTCTCACCTCTCTTCTCACTTTCTTCTAGTCTGCGGAGCTGCAGCCTCCATACCACACAGTAATGTTGAGATTTTCAAACCAACAATTTAGTGTTCTTTTCTGTTTTGTTGACCTAAAAAAATCTGAGCACAGTAAGTGAACTTTGTAATCTTCCTGTTTAAAAGAAAGACAATGCAGCAGTTTAAGGAATCATCACTTTTTATTGGAATGAAGACATTTAAACAACACGCTTCTGTTATTTTGCATGTTAAACATGGCACACATAATGCCTCTCAGACCTTTTTCAAATGGAGCCAAGATATTAAAATTAATCTCAGCTATAAACTTTTCTCAGATCAGGTGTGAGTAAGACCATTAATGGTATTGTTGAAGAAAAATTCAGGACCTAAGCACAGCTGTTCTTAACCTAAGGGGATTCTCCACCCTTTGTATCTTTTCAACGCCAGCTGCTTGGCTTCAGATTTGGTTGTTTGAAAAGTATTTCACATTTTAGTTTGCATCTTGCTAAAGCAAGAGCAAAAATCCGATTGTTTTCCCGACTCTTCTGCTCGAATGTTTGTTTTTTTATTATTTTGACCTGCCAAACAATCTAAATATGAAATAATTCTTCAGTGTAGATTGCAATATAGCAGCAGGAGTTACAGCTGGTTTGAAAGATCTTGGGTTTCATGCCTTTTTGAGCTCCATATTCAGTACTGATTTTCAATGAATACACAAAAATAAGCCGTTTCCCATGTTTTGCCCGTGATGTCTCTGATTATTAGTTATACTGCAGACATTCTTATTTAATTTTGTAGTTTTCTTCTAAAAACTCTTGACTTTGATAGTATTTCAGATGAAGCAGTCTTTAAAAGTTTGCTGGGGATGAGAATGCAGCAAGAAGAGGTTACATTGCTTTTTAAGACAATGCTACAGAAGTACAATAGGGTGGTTTTATTATAACAGCCACTTAAACAAGGTTAACGTGTGTTCCATAAACCTCTTTGAGGGCTCATGACAGAGGTAAAGTACAATTACAGTGAAAATTCATTGTCTGTAAAATCTTCACCACCTATCGCTACCTTTACAGCAACACACTTAAGCAGATATTAACATGTACAGAGTTGCAGAGATTAACTCCTGGGAAAACCACCTAAAATCCTATTGTAATAGGTACAAAGTTAGACCATAAAGCAGACAGCAGGTAATATATACTGTACTTGTTGGTTAAGAGTAGTTTCTTTAGCATGTGGAAGATTTAAGAGAGTTCAGCCTCAGAAAACAACCTGGCAGCTAACTGTGAGGCTTGGCTTTTCACGATATGAGTTTTAGGACAAGGTGCTTCATGAATTTAATTAGTGACGTTGACTTTCATAGTCTAATTGTAAATCCCATATTGTGTGTGGTTAAAGTAGCCTACATTAACATCAGCTGGTTTATGCTAATGACGAACCAGTGGGAGTATTTCAAGGCTTCATAAGCCAAAACATTCTGGTCTTTAGCAACCTCATATAAGGCAAAACCTATTCATGAGAACTTGGAACTTAGCTAATAATCCCGCGAATTATAAAAAAGTGTGATAGTTATTAGCATCAATATGCTAACCAAAAACCTACTGATGCGTTCCAATTACCACAGAACTGGAAACTTGTATTGACTTAATCTCTTAGGAGATTTTGATCCAGTTTCCCTTATGTGGATATTTGTTCTTTTCATTGTTTGTACTGCATATGGCCACTCAGGCCACTGTTACAATAATAAAACTTACAAATACCTGACATAAACAATGTTGCAACATCTTTACTTATAAACTCTAAAAAGTTGTATGGGTACAGCTGACGAAATGTTGAGAAAATGATAAAGAACCGCTAAAAAGAGTTTCACTGCCGTTGATTCACGTGGAAATCAGGTCCAGTTGCTCCGACTTTCCAACTTGTAATTCTGACTTTCTGTAGTGTCCCTGCTGAGATGTCTATTTAAGAGGACAGTAATTCTTTCAAGTACAAACAAAATTGTGTATTCATCTCCAGGTTTAGCTAGTGGGTCAAATAATACAGTGGAGACTTAGGCTATGTCCGAAAGCCACCCTTACCACCATATAGGGCACCGTATAGTGGTTACGCCGTTTTAGATGAGTGTCTGAATGTCTAGTGGATGAAAAATTAGTGGACTTGAAATTTCCCACATTGCATCTTGAAAAGTAGTGATCATCTATGGTCACTACATGAGCAGATATATCCTGGATACTTTGCGAGAAAATTTCCTCTTAAGGGTCATGGGATTTGTTGTCACAGCGCCTCATTGTCGCCCATGGCTGTCGCAACCCAACAGAGGCAACAAATAACAAAGAAGCCACAGGCAGAGTGCAGGGAGGTGGAGTTACATGACCAACGGGGAGCTAAAAGCAATGATCACCTGTCCGAACGGTCAGTTAACTGAGTTTACTGTAAAGTCTACTATATAGTCCCAGCTCCATATAGTGATTGAGGGATTTAGGGGTTAGGGTAGACATTCAGACACAGCCTTAGCCTTGATATGCTAATCATTGTAATGACTGGCACATCAATATGCGTATTAAAAGCATAGTCTTAGTTGCAAGCATTTTAGGCCATTTCATACAAATTATATGCTACACCTTCTTTACTGCTTTGGAAAGTGAGATGGAGAACAGACACAAGGAAAATAGCACAGGAATAGACTTACAGGGCTCATTTGATATGTATTAATTCAATTCAGGGCTTAATCTGTGCCACTGCCTCATGAAGAGCTTCTAGAACGCAATCGGCGAATGGATTGTTATCTGAAGTGAGAGGCTGTTGACTAAAAAAGACTGAATTAAATGTCTGAAAATATCCAGCCAAGCACTGGACTCACAGTCATCATGGTGCAGCTGCGGTGCAGGCGTGCAGCAATAAGACACAATAAGAGACTCACATTGACCACAGGCTGCCACTGCTGCGATTCAAGATTCAAATGGCGCTCAAAAGAAGAAAAGTTCATATGAGTTTATATTCTTTCCCAGAGTTATCAGGCAAAACGTATCTGTACAGATAAAGGCCTTCTTATTTTCCCCAAACAAAATAGTGTGGGATGGTAGATAGATCACTGTGTTTATTTTGAAAATTCACCAGGGTGGGCACACTGATTTGAATGATCTGGGTTCCTGGCAGCACCTGCACCACTTCTGCACTGCGTTCAATAAGAGCACAGCCTAAGAAGTCTCTGCTTACTGCTCATCTGTTTTAACTTTGTACCTTCTGCTGTTGGAAAAGCCAAACCACTAATGATACCATATTGTTGATATACTCAATAACAGTACCTGAATATATCAATAAAATTAAATAACATGATGCATTACCAGATGCTTTTGGTTGTGTTGTTCATCAGTACACAGTTTGCATTTTTACATGTTTTTTTGTGTCACAAAAATACAGATGACATTGGACTTGGAAAATATTTCCCTTCTGAATTACATCATGGCATTATTCAGTACCCTTAATGTTTACCAGTGTATGTACACAGTGAGTATGTGAGCATGCTGTCAGCCGTTAACACTCACCGGGAGGTTTCTTTATATATGGTGGGTTATGTACAAACCTGATTAAGAAATAGGATTGTAGAATGTAACAAAGACTGATACTGCCATTGCAGGATTATTAGTGAAAGAAACAGGTGCGATATCTGACATACTGAACATATGTGGTAGAGGATTACTTTAAAGTTTAAGCATAATATATTATACCTAATTAAAACAGAAATCAATAGTGTATATGAGCTATTCTGCATTATACTACAATTAGACTATAGAATATTTTGAATTTCAGGGTTAACTTTTGATCCCTTCAGCAATGACACCTTAATATGACTGATAAATATAGAATTGTAATATCAAGACCAGTACTGTGGTAACCAAATACTTGTATTTATGAAGTGACTTTTATCACATTACAGCTCTAAAATATTAGGGCAGAGGCTATGTTTTTGAAACAGAATTTGTTTAACCCCAAAAGCAGACCATGATCTTTTTTACCTGTTAGTAACTCAGTTTTTAAAGTTGAAATCTTGTCAGAAAACTGTGGTCATGTTAATTTGTCTACATACATCCAAACATGTTTCAGTAATTTTATGAGTTGAGAAGAAAATGGTAATATATAAGTGTGCAGACTGATTACAAATAGAACATTGTAATTGTAGATATATTCATTTGGAGAAACGTCTCTTTGGACTTCCATAAGTCTAATGGTCTGAAGCATCTTAGTTGTCAAGTGATAAAACAACTGCCAAAGGCTCTAATTTCTGGTGAGTAAAAATATTTCATAAGTCATTTTGTGCATGTAATTTGGAGTAGTTGTAGGTTTTTAGGCAACCACAATTTAAACCTTCTCATCATAAGTCCAACTGAATGGTAGTTCACATTTATCCACAAACACTACTGTTTAATCCGATTGTTTCCTAGAGATGATTTTTCATGTATATGCTGGAATAATGTTCATTGTCTTTTATGCTTTGACTACTTTTCTACCAGGCAATTAGTCTACAAATACAAAAAAAGTATAAAAAGATGCAATGTTCTGTAAAGATGTCCATTAAAGAACATCACTGAAAGTTTTTGGTGATCCATTCGGGCCAACCTGTCTCCATGCATACATCCAATGCAGTAGGATAGTAAACGGAAGCTCTGATCAGTTGGTCAGAGAGAATAGTTTGAATGGAATAAATGGGAAAGAAAAAAGGGAAAATATTTGAGGTATAGGACCAGCACATTTTCCATCTCAGTGCTGAGCTTCAGTCTGCAGTCATTCATGCTGATTAGTAATCAACCACGTACCCTACAACTCAGCTTTTTCCCCAGCTTTTTCTGTCATTGTAGCTGTCTGGCATTGTGGGTCTTGCAGACAGCAGGCCATGGGACTAGGGATGTAGTTAAATGGAGTGACTCTGGCAGACTTGCTTGGGGATCCTTGGCGGAAAGTGACAACTCCACCAACATGGCTGTCTGATGTACCAGTAGTGCTGAGGCTTTTCAGTGAGCCATCTGAATCTGCATCCTGATGGTTACTCACAGAGGTAGCACTAAATTTCCTAAGGAAAGCCACTCTAGCCTCTTCCTCAGAGATCAATGGAGCTGTTTCAGTTGGAGAGGTACTTGAGTTAGTTTTGTCATTGGATAAATCTTCTGTCTGGACTGTTGCGTCAGTTGTCTTGCGAGATGCAAGTACTATTGTCGGCAGTTTTCCTGGAAGAGCGGGTAGTTTCGGCTTTTCTCCATCAGGAGAAGGCACCAGTGGTAATGCATTGGCGGGCAGCGTGCTTTTCAGAATTTGTGGTACTTCTTCATCTCTGATTCTTCTCCAAGTAACTCCAATATTACGTCGAGATGTGGATCTCTGGCCTTTCTTCTTTGTGTCATCCTCACTTTTTGCTCTTCCACTTGAATCAGATGATGAGGAACGGAGAGAGGAACGGCTGGTAACACGACTCAGTATATTTATGCTTGGTGATGAAGCATGACGCTTAAAGGTGTCTTGGTCCTGTTGGTGCCTGACTCCAGAAACTCTACCAGTTCCACTTCGCTGGGCTGCCCTGCAGGGACTTTCAGAACTAGTTCTCCGTCCAGGTCGTCTTGCAGGTAGATCTCTTTCACTAGATGTTGCCCTTGACAAAGTTGTAGTCTGCCTTTGAGAACCAGGGTTTGTCCTTTGTGGTTGATGTACTTTTGCAGGCTCTTTTACTTGCACCCTTTTTGGGACTTGCACTGCAACTTTTAGCTCTTGACAGCGTGATGAGCACAGAAATACAGCTGAAGCTCCAGGAGCTGTTCTTCGAGGGGATCCCTTTTGTGATCCCAATGAATTGTGAGGAGAGCCATCCCGTCTTAATGCTGTCCTTGATTCCTTAATAAAGGTTAGCTGTCTAAGGAATCCATTTTGATCAGATTCACCCCTCCCTGAATGAACAGACGTCATTCTAACCATGTCAAATCGATTGGCTGGCGACACTCTTTTCCCATTAATATGATTACTTTGTTTGGGTGATGTTTGGTTGGTTACCAGTGGGGATAAAGGTCGGGGCTGTCGAGCGGAATTCTGCATAAAAGGTATTCGGACAGGTGACTTTTGAGTTTTAGGTGGGGGAGATTTTTCATTTTTATTAACAACAGGGGAACGTCCTTTTCTCTCAGGGGGACTACTGGCTGGTGAGCTACTACTTGATGATGCAGGCTTTTTCTGGACTGCTTTACTTGTCTGACTTTGGTATGTTGTTTTCTTCTGTGACTGCTTGGATGGTGTTGAGCTCTGTGACGACCCAGAGGATGAGCTTTTTGGTATCCTTGGTGGTGGAGTAGAGCTTCTCTTTGGAAGGGACAATTCAATTTCTTGCGGCTGGCCAAGTCTGTGAAGGCTCTTTGACCTGTGTTGAGCAAGGTTTGGGTTCTTTGGAGCATCTGTCAAGCTTGGCATTTTTCTGGGAGGTGGTCGTTGTGATGGAGCTGTCACTTGCTGGGGTGTATAAGTTACTGTCCTGCCTCTGAAAACAACTGGCAAGTTGGGAACTGGCTTGCGTTGAGCAAAGTCTAGAGGTTTGTTAGCCTTTTTCTCTTTTGCAAATTTCTTTTCTTTCGGTGTAAAACTGGATGTGGACATGAAAGACAGAATTGACTCTGTCTCTTCAGAGGATGGATCTTGAGATTTTGAGGCTTGCAGTCCAGTGACAACGCAGTTAGCACCTTCCTGTATAGCTCTCCACTCAACACTATTAAGGTCAGAATCATTATCCCAACCCATATCATCACTATCAATTTCTTCATTCATATCCCATCTGTCAGAGTCCTTTTGTTTAAGAGTATTTTCTTTCTTTTTCCTGGAAGCCATTTTTCTTCTTTGCTTTGGCATGGCCGATGTTATGCATTTTTGCAGGAGGTCATCCTCTGAGTCCATGCTGACAGAGCTTGGAGAGCTTTGTTCGTCATACTGATAGTGCATATTAATAGCCTTTGTTTGATGTGCTGTATTGAGAGTTTTATTGTGTCTGTTTTTTTGCCACATTTGCTGTACTTTTGATTTATGGTCATCATATTCGGCCTCACTGAGTGAACTGACAGAGGAGCTGAGTGAGTAACATGCCAGGGATTCATCATGTAAAAGATTTTGTTTCAATCTCTGAAATCCTCTAGGCTTTCCTTGGGAATTATCTCCCCTACCAATATTTGTCATGCTCCGGGAGAGGGTGTATCTAGTTGCCTCCTTTATTTGTTTTCTGCTTGTTCTTTTGAAAATTTCTTCACCATAGAAGTCGTTACTGTCCTCTGAAGAATGTGTCATTTGTCTAAATATTTTGTTATCTTTTTGTGTTCTGGACTTGACATTGGCCTCTAGGTTTTGTTTTATAACTGGAAGTTCAAATTTTCTGTATGAGCCTTGATCTTCTTGCCTCCTTTGTTGATTGGGAGATCTATCTCTATTTTTTAGGCTAGCCACTCTGTCAGCTACCTCTTTGCTCTGCATTAACAGCTTCTGAGTGGGTATCACATGTTTGGTTATTCTGCTCATTTGTATCTCAGGTGGGTAGTTCATCCCATGTGGTTTGTGGAAATGTGAAAATATCCTCAAGTCTTCAATTCTCTTTGCATCCTTGTCCAACAATTCCTGTTTGCTAAGGCCTTTATATGTGCAGTCTTTAGACCCCCTGTTCTTTAGGGGATATTTAAGTGTTTCATCACTTAAGGATGTTGTGCTTGAGAAGTTGACAGGTGTACCCTCTGCAGAATCTGTGAAGGAAGAATCATCCAACTTCAAGTCTTTTTGCAAGTCTATGTTTCTTCTTCTAGGGCAAATTTGTGTTTTGCCATTTGAAAGAACATTCAATTGTAATTGCATTTGTTTTCGGGTCTGGGGGTTAAGTAAGTTGGAGGGAATAGAAGTCAGCAGGGAAGATCTTACTCTTCTAAACTTAGAAGGCATTGCTGAGTTGATGCATTCCTTCAGAATCTCAATATCTTCTTCAGAGTTGCCCTCACTGTATCGTTCCCCATTGTCAAATCCTTCCTCATCCTCATCAGGGTAGGGGAGAGACTCATTATGTTGCTGGAGTAGGGGAGTTAATTTCAACTCCACATCCTTTTGGATGTAATGCTCATGAAGAGGCAAAGCACTTAAGCTGGAAGCACAAGAGAAATTTTCTGTGGGTTTTTCAACTGTAAAATAGATCATGGTTTCTAGATCAGAAGGGTTGAACCTCTCCTTAGAATCTGTGATCTCTATGAACTTCCGCAGGCTGTTCTCCCATTGTCCTGGTATCCCTGTTGTGTGGGTCTCTGGTAAATTTGACTCAACACAGCATGGGGTTTTACTCCGACTAGGAGGCATGGTTTGTCCTGGACTGTCTGGAAGATCACTTGGACTTATTGTTCCATCAATCATCTCACTACAGGGATCACTTTGGATGGAACTGGCAATAGAAGGAGACTCAAAACTTCCCAGTGAACTTACAGAGCTACATCGGCTTAGAACTAATGGTGTATCATGGATATAGTTCTCAGATGAACTGGAAGGAGATCTGTCTTCATTTATAGCAGGTGACGCTCCCCTAAGGAAAACCTTTTCCTTTTTGGGAGTACAAGAGATTCCAATGGGATTTTTCTCATTGCTGGGTAAGGTTTTTGAGTCTGTCTTAAGCAACTGACTGTCACTCAGATCCTCTAAAGTTTCATCTTCTTGCTCTTTCTTCACTTCTTCTTCATCATCCACCTCAATTATTTCCAAAGATGAATCACTCTCCAGCTCATTCTCACTCTGTCCATCAAGCCCTCCATCACCTGAAGAAAGGGAAGAGAGTGAGCTGCAGCGTGAGAAGCAGATTGGAGTGTTTTCCACTGAATATTTCTGGACTGTTTCCATTGTCCCGACTGTTGGACTTCTAGTGGAATTCATTGGAGAAAATTTTGTAATACTTCCACCAGTCATTACAGTAGGAACCCATGCTTGCCTCCTCATTGCCTGAGCAGCCTGAACATTAATGGCTGTCTTTGCAACTCCAAATTTTGCCACACTCTGAATTAGTGGAACCTGTTGATAACTAGGAGAAAGTTTAATTGATGCCATGCTTACATCAGAGGACACTTTAGTGGATGCACTGACAGGTGTTTGTAATTGTGGTTCTTGGTTCTTTTCGTTGTCTGTATTGTTTTGCTCCACGACATTCATACCTTTATTGTCCACAGAATCTCTCTCTGGAATATCCTGCTCGTTTGCCTGATTCGGACCAACTGGTCCTACACTGAGATGTTCCTGATGAGCCACTTTGAGGTCCAGTTGGTTTGGTCGTTGTTGCTGGATTGCTAAAGCCTTAGGAGCAGGTCGCATCTGGTCTTTGCTGCCACAGTATCCATCACTGGTGCTGCCACTGTTTAGGCTGTCTGTTGATACACTTGTGTGGGTGGTTTTGAGCCGTAAAAGAGCATGAGCTCTGCTGAGGCGTTCTCTGTAGGCTAAGCTACTCACATCGGAAAGACGGCATGGGGAGCATGAATTTGCCCGAGCTTCGTTAAGATCATCTTGTGCATAAGGCCAGTCTGCTAGGTGGTCCTCAGAGCTGAGGCTAAAACTGTCCTCAGAGGATGTGTGCATGGTGATATCGTCCACTAGTCTGTCGATTTTTGCAACTGTGTTGGTAATCTTTTTAGCAAGCTTTTCTGCTGCAGCAGAGACCACATCATCAGGAGGAGCTTGTTTTTTCTCAGGCATCTGAGGCAGGTCTGTATCTCTCTCAGGTTCATTATCTCTCCTATGTAGCTGATTTTGCACAATGTTAGAGTTGGTGAGATACATGGGCAACATAGAATAGCTACCAGTATCCAAGCTGCTGGAGTTATTGGGGGCTTCATCATCATCAAAGCAACCAGAATCCGAGGCATAATCCTTTGCTAGACTTTCAATATGCCTAAGAGGTTTGCTGAGGCTAAGGTGTTTGGGGCTGTGTTTCTCAAGCGTATCAAAAGTCTCAGCTAGGTGTTTGGCATTTAACTCAGCTTCAAAAGCTTTTTGCTTCCTCATATAGAGAGAGGGCACACAGGAGCCAGGGGACATGACTGCAGCATCCTTGTATTTTAAAGGTCGATTTGTAAGGAGGTTCCTTAAAGCTGCAGCACTGCCCATGGCGATCATCTTGTGCTTGGAGTGAATGAGGTTGCGCAGCATGCTAACTGCTCCTAGGTCCCATAGAAGCTCCTGGTCTTTGGGACTCCTGGCTGAAAGATTCCAGAGAGTCCCGCAGGCATTGCTCACTATAGTCAAGCTGTGAGAGCGTAGGTGCTGCAGTAGAGTCTGTAGACAGTTGTGGTCACGCAAGATTTGTCTGTGCAGAAAGAAATAGGAATTTATTTTATTTCAGATTTTTACAAATACTTAAATAAAATATATAAAAAAACACTACATTCTAGAGTAGTAAAGGAAAATAGACTGATGTTTAAAAGAAATATGTTCTCACAAAGAAATGTAACACACCTGTAATCCTCTCTTGTGGCGATCAGACTAGACACATTTCGAAGTATCCCACCTCCGCTTTCTATTATGGCAAGAGAGTTAGTCTGACAGCGGTATGTCAGTGTGCTGACAAGGAAACCCAAAGACCCTTCGACCGAACAGATTGCCACTTTGTTGTCAATGTTGTGTGCTGAGAGGTTCCACAAAGCACTAAGAACGCTCTTCAAGGTTGACTCCTGTATAATTGGTGAAAGAAAAACGATTTATCTCAACAAAGGATTAAACTTCATTCAATTTCAGTTTCAAACAGTAAAATGAAGTGATGATGTGCTACTATAGGAGTGGTTTAACTTCTGTTAGAATTCTAAGACAGGATAATGTTCACTGGATCTAAAGCTTTTTTTTTAATATCTAACAACCTTATCCTTTCCAGGTTCAAGTAATTTAGATGTCCTGTACCCACCTTGGTTGCCTGCAGGGCACAGGTCATGAGTGCAGACACACAGCCGATGTCTCTCAGAACTCTCTTGGTGCTGATGTCTGCCCTCCAGGAAAGGTTCCTCATAATGCTGGACACCACCTGATGAAGCTCTTCACTGTCTGTAGACAGCTGGGCCACCAGAGCCTGAAGACAGCTCTTTCTTGAACATAGGGTGGCCTGCAGAAGGAAGATCACGGTGCCAGGTTAAGTAAAATACAAGCTAATTCTTCTAACATTCTAAAATAACAAGGGTTATTTTAAAATCCCATATTCATTACTGTTTTCACTAATATTCTCAGCCCCAATTGTAAATTATTTAGAATAAATGTATTTATCTATTGTATTTGGGTTTTCTATCTGTAAAAACCTAAGACAAAAAGAGTTGCTTGATGGATAGAGAGAGGGCATTAGATTTAGAAATACACACATTTATCATATATACTCGGCTTTCTTTTTCCAAAGCTGTCCTGGGCTAAAATCTTTAGTCAGATTGCAGACTTTTTCAAACATGCATAGGAACCCTGCAGTAATATGAAAACAGCTGTTGGTGAGCAGTTGGATAATAAAACACTGAAGGTCAAGTAAGACTTGGATCCAGATCCTGCCTGCCTGGGTTTCTTCACCTGCTTGACCTTACCTTATTGACGACGTCACCAAAGGTGAGGTTGGTAAGAGCCATTCCTGCATAGCGACGCAGTGCCATGTTGATGGGGTCATTTTGCATGCCATACATTTCATGCTCAAGGTGGATGAGATCTGCCACCACCTGCAGACAACCTGGAGAACAACACACTCTCAACTAAAAACTCACAACTACAACTTAAAAAATGCCTAAAAATAAGTTCTCCATTTTTAGAATAATTAGTATAGGGCAAACACAAACCTAATTCATTCATGGCGCGTCTGTATTCCTCTTCAAAGGACATTTTCATGATGGCACACATGGCCTGACAGATCTGAGGGTCCACAGGTTCAGGAATATCTACACATCCATGGAAAAAAAAACAAAAAAAACAGCTAAACTCAAGCCAGATCAAAGCTTTATAGTTTTAAATACATCAAATAAAGCAGGCATGCCCAAAATTGCGCCTTAAGAGTCGCTCTCCTGACGGTTTAGAGGTTTCCCTCTGCTCCAGCACAGCTGATTTTTCTTGATAGCTGATTAACAGGCTTTTGCTGAAGTACAATCAACAGAATCAGCTGTGTTAAGCAGGGAAACCTGTAAAAGCAGCAGGAGAGTGAAACTCGAGAACCGACTTTGGGAATACCTGAACTAAAGAATTTTGGAGTCATTCTATATTCCAGTTTTTTTAGTAGATCAGGCAACAAATGACAGAATCTTTTAAAATCTTTTATATTTTTAGACTGGTTTTAGTATGCAGGTTAGTAATTGTAATTTAGGTGTGGATGTATGTGCAAAATTGTGTGTCTCTCTGTAGCCCTCTGTTGGAATGGTGATCTGTTCAAGGTGTAATCTGCTTGAGTATCTGCTTGGTACTTGCTTGGTAATTTTAGATCTACTTTCCCACAATTATAAACTGCCAATTGCTGAACAAAGAACTTCTACTTTGATATTAATCAGGATTTAATTGGCTAATGGTTAGATCGTGTGCATCATTATGTGGGTAAATGCAGCCACAACATTTGCTTAACCTAACTTGAGTGAGTATTTTTTGGCTCACCAGATGTTTTAGTCCCTCCAGGTGAAGGCGTCACAGCATGACTCTCAAGCCAGTCCCAGCCACTGTCACAGTAGGTCCGGATCTGCTCCAGCATATGCAGGACCTTCATCTCTCGGTGGGCCTGGCCTTCGTCCTGCTGTGAGAAGATAATGTTGTGGAGAGCAGCGCTTGCCCTGGATTTGGTGTCTCGGCTGCAGCTGTTGGAAACAGAGCCACCTGAAGTCTCCTCAGGAACTCCACTGGGGACTTCATGCAAGATCTGAACAAGCAAGGGGACACAGCCAGATTTTCTCATGGCGATACAGCTATCTTGAGAGCTTGACAGGGCCAGGAGAGTCCGGGACATCTCATCCTTGTCCCTGTTTGCCAGCATGGAGAGCAGCCAGAAGACCATCTCCACCTAATGAGGAAATGTAAACAGATAAAAAATTGGAGATAACCATAGAAATTGGCTAAAAGCTGCAATCAGACGACTCAAGGTCCCATCAATGAGAGTTGAGTATATTTATATATATATATGTATATATATATATATATATATATGGAGGGTTTGCAGTGCCTTTCATGAGAATACAGAGACAACTGGAGCAAAATTCCACCATGGTACATTATTACAATATCGTAAATACACATTCACTATTTTCCAAACTTGACTTTTGTTAATTTAGAAGCAAACAGGTATACACCGTATTCATCCAGTTTTAATCAGCCACCAGAAAGCCAGAAATGGACGAACTCCTTGTCCACATTATAGGGAAACATACACCAACCTTTGTGTGCATATAGCATCCTATTTTTTCTTCTTTTTGCTTTTTTTCTAAATAAAAAAACTGTTTCCAAGTTGAACTAGCACATATATTTTAAAGTTTCACTAAAGTGACCGAAAAACGTATAAAGCCTGCAACATCAGGCAGGCTTTGTATGTTTACTTTTCTTTGAAAATGTACAAAAATGTACATGTACAAAAATTTTGCTAAACAACATGATTTCATTTTCAGAGGCCCTAAAGGATACAAATGCATGCAAGCATCACAAACCCTATTGCTTACTGCAATTATGCACTAGTCAGAAGATGGTTTCACATGTAAATGAAGCTCAGAGAATATAACTCTTTGCTTAAGCGCTTGGCCAAAGTACCTCAATGCTTCATAATGTCTAATCTTTCTATCACTAGTAGAATATAAAGGAGTTATTACCTTGCTGCCCCCATCTGCAGCTTCAGCTCCAGCAGCCGTAGCTGATGATGAACTGCTGTTCTCTGGTTCTCCAGCAGGGGGCTTCTCAGCTCCAGATAGCTGCACACAAAAATGACAGAAGGCATGAGACACTCTCTGACCCAGTTTCATTCCTTTACCAGCTCTGCTTTGTTTTAAGAGAATGTTTAGGGGAAGGTTTAAATTAAGTTTTTTATTAAACAGTGGGACACTCCTTCAAGTTCAAATACTGCAGGAGCTCAGTTCAATAAAAAATTAATGATGCAGAAAACCTGAGAGATTATATGACAGAGAATATGATCCAAGTTTGAGTTGTGTTTTTTTTAAGCATGGAATCTTGTCTTTGCAGCAAAACTAACTGGGAGATGTTAATTTTACCACCTTCATGCATGTGTAGTTTGAGATATTTAAGGGAATCTCATTCATTCATTCTTTAGCTTTAAACATATGCAAGCCCAACATTCCATTAGGGACCCTCGCTCACACCAACTGGGATTTAAAAACAACTTCATTTGGATTCACAGACGGGAATCCTTTAAAAGTTTATATCAAAGCACATTTCCACACACATACACACACACACACCCACACAGTGCATATATCTCATCACCATGGCAACCCCTCCGGCTGTGATGCGTTTGCAATGAAGAGCTGTAAATGAAGATCGTACAAAGAGCTGAGCTGTTGTGTTTTCCTTCAGTTGAACAAAGGAAACCTGGATGTTTGGCATCGTCTTGAATCTATGGCTGCGATCCAAACGCATCCATTAAAAGACGGACTGCTGCTGCAGTAGCAGCAAGAAGCTGACAAAATGGAGGCCAGTGAGCAAAGTTGCTGCCCTGATCGGCTTCTCTCTGCTGTGTGACAGGGGACAAACTAAATTCTAATTTCTCTTGAGGTCTGAGTCCAAATGTGTTTACTAGCAATCAGTGTTCTGACTGCTAGTATACAGATTTGGACCTGAGGAAGAACATTTAGTTGATACTTGACTTAAAAAAGGAATCAATAGGTCTTTTAATTAGATCTTCAAATTCAGTAAGCTGAGCGGTTGCCTTGGTGGCAGTTTTACTGCATAAATGCTTCAAAAATGCAAATAAACAGTTCAGTTTTTCTGCAGCTTTCACCGTGTTTTATATGTGCAGCACCTGATTGGACACAGGAAGACTTGATCCTGAGGAAAACCTTAAGCTTTCTAAGTCAGAATTCAAAATTTAGAAGGGGTTATTTTTTATTTGTCCTATAAAAAAAAATCTGATTTATTTATTTATTTTTTTTACCAATATCTGGTGAAAGAATATCAAATTGCAGCCAGAGATTCTTGATCTGTCATAACTAGCAAAACATCTGAATTTTTATATGTTGTGTTTTTGTGATTTTGTGCTACACCAAGGGACCTTTTCACAAATATAAGCCAGTATTTCAACATCTTCAATTAAAAACATGTAAACTGTTGGTGCCCAAAGTGTAGCCTAGGCCCTCTTTGATTACCTAAGCTGATTCAACTTTAGGTAAAAGAGTATGATGTAAAGCTTAAAGGGGCCTGTCTATTGAAACTAGCCTTTTAGAAGACAAACCCAGCACTGATCTAAACATATGTTGGATTTTCCTTCTCTTCAAAGCAGAAACCAGAACTGCTGCTTCCTGTAGCCTATCAGGTCCTTCTGTGTAGCTAAAATATGAAGCCAAACAGGTCAGACAAGAGCAGAGGTGAGCTTAGTGACGGCAAGTTTCTGGTAGAGACGCTGGTTCCAGTTCTGGATTCTATCAGATTGAGGTCTGTTTTTTTGTTTTTATTTTGTTTTTGTTTTCATGAACGATGATGAAAAAAGGAGGGAAGCAGCTGTGAGTATCTGATACACTATCATTATGTTGATAAAATGGAATCCTTAGTAAGCCTGAACACGGTCAGAGGTTTATGGAAAACCCTGAACACAACTTTTACTTCCAGTTTCCTAATCCCAACATCTCATACTTCTCTTTAGTTTTGTGATATTATTATTATAGTTGAATCAATTCAATTTAAGGGGTATTGATATAAAAACAAAGTTGAAGTTTGAAAGTAACATACCACATTTTGGTATAATAATGACAAATTTTAATCTTGGTACAAATTAAGGTGTTTTTTTAAGATAGAGATCTATTTTTCGAAAATGTCCTCAAATCCTGACATTATGTGTGTGGTTATCTCTCATGGGGGATGAAATATAAAATGACCAAATCACAGTGTAAGCTTAAAACGTGGACTTAAAGCCTCTATGTTGACAATAATTTCTAGATATTAAGAGTTTTTGTCCTTTCTCTTGCTAGCAGAGGAGTCTCACCTAAAATCTCTGTTAGAGGGAATTTCAGTAAAGGAGCATTATTTCTTTTAAACCCTTATTATTTGCAGCTGAGCAGGTTGTGTGGAATCTGATCAGTGATGCTGCAGTCTGTGCAGCCAGCCTCCAGTGATTCAGCTTCCTTAGAGCCCTTGAGCCAGTGCTTGACCAGATGGAGAAAGATGTCCCCTGCTGGCTAAATGATCAAAGCTGGCTTTCAAAAATCTTTACACTTAAACATGGTCAAATCAAGACCTAAAATCTTTATAACCGCATTTGTTCTGTGGAGGAACATTAAAGTGATATCTCTAATGAATTTAAACCTATGGATAGAGAAACCTGCCCTGCGATGGATTAGCGACCTGTCCAGGGTGTACCACGCCTTTCGCCTATAGACAGCTGGAGATAAGCACGAGCACCCCTCGCGACCCCGCTTGGGATAAGTGTGATGGAAAATGAATGGATGGACAAACCAGGAGATACTAAAGCCTAAAGTATCACATTCTTTTTTCTGTGTTCAGGCCGGGCTGTGTTGGTTGCTCTAAAACCAAAGAAATTTGGTATTTTTTCTGGCTCCAATATCCTCGTCAGGCTGTAAATAAAAGTTTCTGCATCAGACTTGATACAGAGACTTGAGGGAGCGTTGGGCTAGTGGTTAGAGCAGTGCGCTTGTGCTCTGAGAAAGTTGCAAGTACCTGTTTCGATCCCCACATCCTCAACCCTGGGTTCCCGAGCAAAACCCTAACCCCACACTGCTCCCTGGGCATCACACAATGGCAGCCCACTGCTCCCTAAAGGGATGGGTTGAATGCAGAGAGTGAATTTCATCGCTTTGTACTGTGACACTATAATGACAAAAAAGTTGATTTCTATTCTATTATATTATATTATATTCTAGACTTACTGATGAGGACAATGGGGGATGAGGAGATTAAGAATGGGTTGATGATTTCATAATGACTTTTAAAAAGTGTGACTCTTCAAAACCAGTTTGTGCTTCAGATATACATATGATCAACTGACTTTGGTCTGTGAAAATCCCCTGTTTTTTTGTGTGTTTGGCTCTTTCTGTGTCCACATGGACGACACACATGACTGTTGCTGAATGTCTTTGGGAAGTTGTAACATCCCGTCAGGGTCACTTTTTGTTTGCATTTTTATTTTATTTTTTTCTAGATGTATGAAACAGTATAGAAAACACATCGTGCTACAATTACATCATAATGGTTTGGCTTAATCATTCATTTTCAACTCAATATTCTTAATATTCACAGTTTCTGGTAACATGCAGTTAATATTTATAGGTAATTCAATATAATTCTCATTAAACAGGACTACATGCTGACTGCACATTTCAGAGCACATCTGAAAATAACAAGATGGTGCTGTAAAACTGAAGATTAAAACAAAGGAGCCCAGAAGGTGATAGAAAATGAGTATTCCCAGCAAACCGTCCCTTCAAAATGATCCTAAGCAACTTGAAACACAGGAGGGGGATCTCTGGCCTAAGGAGGCAAACAGCAAGGAAAAGCAGGGAAAAGATTCCCCTAAAATGAGTCAAACAGCGAGAACAGTGATCAACCCTCTGACTCTGATTAAAGAGGACTTTAACCAGCTTAAAGAGGAAGTGAAAAAACTGTTCACGGACAAAGATTCAGAACCCAAAGCGAGCCAGACAGCGGAAAGGACTAACAACCCGTTAACCCTATTAAAAGAGGACCTCAATAGTTTAAAGGAAGAACTCTCGAACGTTTTTAAAATTGGTCCTTCAAGAGACAGAGAGAACAAGAATGGAACAGAGAAGGAGGACTCCAGAAGTGAAACCAGCATGAAAGCCTCCAGAGCAGAGAGAACAGAAGAACCTTTAAAGAGCTTTTTCGGGAGAGAGAAACCACTCCATAAGGCGGCTCAAAGAAATCACATGGAGGAACACAGAAACAGCAAAGCAGATTTAGAAATTAATTTTACAAAAACAAAGACAGACACAGAAACAGATGAGAAGTTTAACAGCACAGCAAATGGTCTGAAAACACCTGAGGTCAGTCAGCTGACTAGTTACAATACTGAGAAAACCTCAGCTCCAGCACCACAATGTGAGGCGATGTTTGCATCAAAAACAGCTACAGGTAAGGCTCAGTATTATTAGCTCTGCATCTATTTTCTTTGTTGATGTTAAGATCATTGTTTAACAGATCAATTATCTCTTATATGCATGACCTAGCCTGCATGTTTAATAGAACTATCTGCAGGTCTGTTCAGGTTGAAATTGACCCAAGTGCATCTGATACTAGTTTCTTCTGCAGCTCCTGAAAAAGACAAGACTAACCTCTGGAAGGATAGTTTATCTCCTGTGCCACCAGCGGAGGAGGTCAAATCTTTAGAGAAAGCTCTGGCCTCTGATATCACTTTATTCCCTCTAAGAACTCACCTGAGGTGAGTTAAAGTATTTTATAATGTGACCTAAATGGAGGATGGAAATGAAAAGGTTCTCTTTATACAAATCTAAGCCACTTTTTAGATTTTTTTTATTTATTGTGGGGACTGTTTCTTATTTTGCAGTACTGAACCAACAGAAGACCTGTGGTCTTTGAAAAACTGTAAGTAAAGAAGCATCTTTATATATTTCTCTGAGGACATCTATGTGTTTCTTCCTTTTATTTAACCTTATAGTGTCATCTGCATAGAGGATCGATTTTAGGTCATAAGACGTAAAGGAAATCTTTCAGGAATCTGTCAGTTTTCAGGGCTAACAGGTTATTTTCACAGATCTTACAGTTTACATTTCAGCAGAAGTGCTGACTCAAAGGCAAATGTAATTAAAATCATAAAATACCTGACACTAAACTTTTACTTGGACCAGAAACATTAGACCAAGAATTTGCTTTATGTAATTTACATTATTATTAAGCATTATTCTGTGTTCCATAAAAGTTTAAAAAAAAAAAAAAAAAACATTCGACTGGACTTGGTTTCCAAGATTTGAAGACGTTTCGGTTCCCCTTCAGGAAGCTTTCTCAATTCAAATGTCTGGATCCGCAGTGAGTTTGAGTCTTTATATAGACAAGGCCTTGTACTGCTTGGAAACATGCAAATAGAAACCGACGAGTGGGTCGTTTGGTTCCATTGTTAGCCTGTAAAATCTGAAACCTGTCTATAATTCTGAAGGCCGGTCGTTAAAGGGGGGGATTGTCGTTAGAATGAACATTTTGAAAAAAGGAGAAGAGATTTTAATGCTTTTTCGGAGAAAATTTACAACCAGAGGCTCATGAAACTATTTCTTTTCTTGTTTTAACACAAGGTGCCATTTATCTGACCTTTGACCCCAACACGGCCAACTCAGAGCTTCGCTTAACTGACCAGAACAGAAAGGCAACTCGGGACTGGTTAACACATCTATCTGTGGACCACCCGGAGCGATTCGACGAATGCCCACAGCTTCTGTGCAGGGAGGGGCTGTTGGACACAGCTTACTGGGAGGTGTTGTGGAGCGGCGGTGTCGACATCGGTGTGACCTACAACAATATCTCCAGAGACAGCGTGAGCTGCCTGCTGGGACACAACGAGCAGTCCTGGAGTCTGGAGTGCTCCGATGGGTTCTACACCCCATGCCACAACAACAAGAGATTCCGGTCCTCCTCACCTCAACCCTTCACCAACAGGGTGGGGGTTTATCTCAACTATCCTGCTGGAGAGCTCTCCTTTTTCTGCATTTCCCGGGACACAATGATTCACCTGCACACTTTTACCTCCACCTTCACAGAGCCGCTATACCCAGGCTTCTGGGTGTGGGCCGATAACGGCTCGGTGACACTGTGCCAGGTGGAACTAGGCTGGGAGCGACTCCTGTAATGAGACTCATGGTGCAACTGAAGGATTGCTAACATTTAGCAAAATATTTTAACTGTCCATCTAAATGCTGTGGGAATTAACCTTCCTTTAAACTTCTTTCTTTTCATGAAGGACAAACTGTGTCATCATATACAAAAATTATCATATAAAAAAAATTATTTAATGACAATAAAAAGGGAAATAATAAATTAATAATTATTAATTTTGTCATGTTTACATAACATTTTCCTCAATGAGAGAGAGAGCTTTAATAAAGCACCCTATAAACTAAAACCCATCACTGTGTTTCCATTGTGTATCTATGTGAGTAATGGATTTGTTCAAACAGTCACACAAAATCCTGCAGCCCCTCTATGAAGTGCATCCTTGGTAGAAGTCCTTGTGCAAATTTAGAGAATCGGGACAGTAAGGGTTAGGTCATCAACTTGCACCTTTGAGATATAGGTGTCAGGAAATATGTTTTTGAAATCTTGCTTCTAAAAAGGATTTAGAAGCTGCAGCCAACAATCACTCTGAATTCATGCACAGGAATGATAATAGTTTAACTATTTACAAACAACTCATCACTATAGCTCTGTCTTTCTGCTCAAAACATCCCAAGCACCAATGAATTGTGGCTAATAGACTTTAAAGAAGTCCGCTTTGACGCAGGTTTAGCCGAAGTGTGGACCGAGGGTCCAAAGAGGGAGGGGTGAAAGACAACTCAGGAGAATTAGAACACACTAGGCTCTAAAAGCACAATGAGTAACAACAATATAAGGGGGAAAATGGATGGAAGAGCGAGTAATGGGACAAAACCACTGTCTGACCTGGAGCTGGCTCTCCTGACTCCCCCGGACCTCCTGCAGCTCTTTTTCCAGCTGCTCCAGGCGAGCTGCACGCATCTGCAACGCAAAAACCAGAATGAAACCATATTGATATCTATCTCATACCAGCAGCTTTTACCTTAAACACTAACTTTGTAATCTGCAGTCAATATATTAACATGTATTACTTTGTAGTGGTGTTACACAGCTTCTTTCATACGAGAACTCATGTGCAGCAGCAGTGAACTGCAGCCGTTAACCTTCTCCTTTACATTTCTGTCAATCTGTGTGACATGTGGTACAGCAGCTGCCAGACGTCTCACCTGAGTTCTGTGCACCATCTCGTTGCTGGCCAAGTAGCGCTCCGCAATCAAAGATCGGTGAACTTTATCCTCCAGATTCTGTCGGATGAGATCTAACTGCAGAGAAATCTGCAGCGGCACACAGAGATCACAGGTAAACTATAGGTGGTTTCTATAGGTCATCAAGGGAGGAGCCATCTGTGCTATATGTGTTGTTACCTCATCGATGCGTGGTAGCTGTGCCAGTCTGTGACACGTATGTGAAAGCACCTCGAGGCGTTCGCGCTCCTCACGGTCGATCTCGCCCAGCAAAAGGTTCCTACAGAGATTAGATCCCACCGTTAACCTCTTTAAAAAATAATTCAATAAAACTCATCTCACTGGCAGCAGTCTACTAAGAAGGAATTGAGAAAATACTCATGCATTTTATTAGCTAATAATACAGTAGTTGTTATGTTTAGTAGTAATCAAGTTGTCTATATGAATTAGTCCGTTTTTAACCAGCTAATTAGCAGAATAGTTGATCTTATTTCTATCTTTGTTTACATCTTTATATACCTAAACCTTTTCTTTACTATACAAAATGCATATTATTTCAGACAATTCTGATTAGACTATCAACTTGACCACCATACATCCTCGTCCGTCACTCATGTTTTTGACATCACATTTTTTGAATTTCGCCAACAAATGCAGAAATATCACCATCCAAACCAACTCTAGTAAATAAAACAGACAGATGGCTAATTTGTAATTTTAAGAATTTGATGAGAAAAGTAGATATAGTTTAAAATCAGTTTTTTTTAGCTCAAATGTTCAAGATATTGGACAATGATTGGCAGCTTTCCTCCACTGACCTTTCTTTGTACAGCTCTTCAAAGTGATGGTCACTCATCCGCCCATCTCCATCGCTAATCACAGCTGTCTGCGGTGGAGCTCCATCCAGGAAGTGATTTGGCAGCATCATGGCGACCTCCCCACTAGACACCATGCTTTGCCGAGATGCGGCTCGGAGCGGGCTCCTTGCTCTGTTCGCCGCTGCCATGGATGAGGAGGAGGAGCAGCAGGAGGATGGAGCGAGGGCCAAGTGGTCCTCTAGTTCCACGCTTCCACTCAAAGCTGGCCCAGTGCTTCTCATCCCTGCCCCTCCCAGACCTGAGGTTAGAAGCCTCAGATTGTGAGGTTGGTGTTTCAGTTCATAGTAGTTGGTGAGGTCCATGTAGAGCTCTAAACAACCACAAGAAGAATGACTAAATATTGCATCACTCATTAGCTATATGTTATTTAAATAAAACATTCTGCAGATATGGAAAATATTTAGATTTCTGCAAAGTGTAGAGAGAAAAAAATGTGTTCCATAAAACCTGATAAATCTACATGTTTTCCAAAAGCAATGCCTTAAATTTTTTATTTTTTTTTGCTAAAGTTATAAAAGATTCTGACTGTAGACTATCAATATTTAATTGACTATAAAAGAGCTAAGACCTAAATGATCATAAATGCACTAGATGCTCTATTTTAACTCCACCTATCAGCTCTATTTACACTCCGTCCACAGAATACATCACTCTAATTACTGTATATGCGATGAATTTACACATATCACCTTTAGCGGATATAAGCAATCCGCTCTTGTTCTGAGACACTTTGTGGTTGCCAAACAGCTTTCAATGGAAGAAATTATTAACTAACTATATAATCTGTTGTCAAGTCAATCTGACCGTTTTCATTCAAATTTGGGAGCAGTCTGAACAAAGAGATTGAGGTGCAGGGTTTTTGGAACACAACCTCCTTAGACAAGGGGTTTGAGAATTAAATCATTGCTCACAATCTGTTTTGTTTGCCTTTACTGAAATAAAAACAGCAAAAGGATATCTTTGTTTATATATTCAGAATCAAACCAAGTGCTTAAACACTCAGCTTTTACACTCTAACTCTTCTGATTGTAAAGCTTTGAACAATTTTTTTCTTTCTATCTGCTCTTAACATCAAGAACCTGCTAAAGAAGTTAAACTAATAATAGATATTTACTTTCATTATACTAATTTAGTCCCACCCCAATAACACCCACTAAAGCCTTTTTACCAGATATGGGAAAGTTACACGATATTCAAATTGATGTGCACTAGTTTGCAGAGGGTCACTTTGTAGAACATAACTTTTTATTATGAGCAGATAGATTAATTTAGATGGAAATTACAACTGTGCACCTCTTTTCTGCTCAGATTTACAGCTCTCCTAAACCCGACTCACTTGCTGCATTAATTGAACTCATCTGATTATATTATTTCACTTGTGTTGCAGACAGGAAACAGCCTTCTGCTTTTAATCTTTGCTCACATTAACTGGATCCAGGTTCAGATGATTGAATTGGGATAAACCAGGTCTTTAATTGAACTGAGTCATAATGATGCTCAGCCAGTTGCAGCCAATCAGTTTAGCTGATTGAGTCCATTCTTTCCTTTCGACACGGAAAACGGTCCCAGTGGAGTTCTCAGCCTCTGATGGTGTGTTTGTTTGTTAATGAGGAGAAAATGTTCTTTATAAGAGTGAAAAACAGAGTCAAACCTTTGAGTTGATGTAGCACGTCAGTTCTCCCGGACGAGGCCAGGTTTCCTGCTTCCTGCTCCAATTTACTCTGTAGCTGCTTTAACATCTCCTGCATCCAAGGAAATCCAGAGTTAAGATGTGACTAAAAGAAAGGTCAGTTATCATCCCTGTTGTATATCTGCAACATCCCTCTCAATCTAAACAGAAGAACAGTTAAGACTCAGACTTTCTCCCTCCTGCAGGTGGATCGTGAACAGATGTCATCTGCATGTGAGCCTGCTGTCTCGTTTCTGTTTGCACTCCCTGAATCTGATTCTAATAAAGCTGGAATAATCCAGTGGCTCAACATCTGCACACGAGACTGCGCACGTGTGTGAGAGTGTGCCTAAAGCTGTAGGCATTTAGTTTCAGCAGGATTAATGGCTTTTTTCTTGGTTATTTTTGGTCTGAAAATAATTTATTTAATTCAGTCTTTTTTGGGGGGGGTTACACTATAAAAACATAAAATCTAATTGGCTAAAGAAATATGGACAGATTTGACAAAAAATAAAAAAGCTACAAAAATATGTAATTACTTTATGACTTTTAACAGAAATTCTTTGATCACTTACTAATATCATTTTCTTAGGTCTGACAATCCTCAACTATGCATGTTAAAAATATATGAATGTGTTAAAAACTATGACATTCATATTTGATTCATACAACAAATAAATTATACTTTAACCAGGAAAGAAAACATGTGCTGCATCATCCTCTATTAAAGATTCATATTTCAACCCTACAGAAAATGCAGAGGCTGTAAAATGTTTCCACCTTTAGAATTAAATTTGATTGTGCACCAAAGAGCATTCTATTAAATGACCTCTAATCCCTAACCTTAGTATTGATGCTCAATTAAAAGTAAATAAAAAGGAAAACTGGTTCCAGAGTGTTATGGTTTTGAAAATTAATTTAATCAGTTTATCTTTAGGTCTATATCTGAAGTCCAACAGCTGCGTATCCTCTCACTCACCTTCATGCCAAATGTCTCAGTCTCCAGTTTGCAGAGGTGGTGGGAGTTGTCCTCCAGCTCTCTCCTCAGGTGGGAGTTCTCCTTCCGGAGAACCTCCACCTGGAGGGCCAGATGGTCGTAGGAAACCACGGCATTGGCCATCTTCACCCACTACAGCGCTCCCTGCAGGAAAGCAAAAGCAAAAGGGTTAAACTGATTACTAAATCCAAATATCATTCATTGGTTTGTTTTTCAATTTGAAGCCAACAAAGAAAATACAATGTATTTTTAAATTTTGTTTCATAAAATTATTTGCTCTATTTGTCGGTACTCGCTGATACCACCATTTTAGTGCTGGATAGGGGCCCTGCCCGATACTGGTATCGGTGCAACACTAATGAAAACTGTAGCCTAATAAATATAATGTCATACTGGCTGTCTTCAGCTGTTTATAGACATGACCATGAATATTAAAGATGCATCACTCTGATACTCAATTCGGATATTGCCTCCATTATTGAATAATTAGCTGGATCGGATATGGGATGAATGACACTGATTACTCATTTCTACAGCAGCTGCTGATGATTTATAGCTGTTTTCAAAATATAATTTTTATGTCAAGCATGATGCCTTTATTCACATGGCAAGGTATGTGTTTAATCCATTCAATAGTAGTAATGGATCGGGATCGGATATTGGCCAATACGCCCAACACATGTATAGGTGTGTGGTTGGTTTGGAAAAAAAAACGATTGGTGCATCTTTGATGAATATTTTGTTGGTTAATGTAAATGAAAGGATTTGCAAAATTACCATCAATTGTGTCAATATGAGAATAATTTGGAACACTAAACCAAGAGCAGAGAGGGGGCGCAGGATCTGAATGGTGGTCTATATGTTGTCTACGGCTGAAACCTTCATATATAAATGAACTGTATAAAGCCACAAAATCTTTTTTTTACCACCTGATATTGAATAAGACTAAATGTTTTATTTTTAAGGTCAGTCAGGATCAACCCCAAAATGCATTGTTTAACTCTTTGTCTATTTTTTTTTTAATGAAATTAATGTTTTTTTTTATAGCAATTCACACCCTGGCCACTTGGTGGTATATAGTGTGATAATTAGCTGCTTAAAGTTGATCCTTGCTAGATCTGGTAACATCTAATTTTGCCAAATTCTGATCACCTCATTGGGTGATTCTTTTACCACAGATTTAAAATTTTAAACTGAAGTAACACTTTTAGCTAATTCCAGTCTCTATTGTAGCGATTTAGCTCTGACTGAGCATCCAGCACTATGAAGGACATAGAGAGTTACTGAATAAGAAAACCAGCCATTTCAAATTTAACATATAATCATGCAATATCTAAATCCATTTTAAAGTGAATTATTAAAGATGAATTGTATTTATTAATCCATTATGAAATATTGGAATTTTAAAAAGTATTTTCACATCCTATTTTGAAATACCTTTAATAACCAAACATTTAAAAAGATTATTCCTTATTTCATTTGTTTTTTTAGCTTGCATTTTCAAATCCTTTTTGAAATTGCATTTTGTTTTTGTTTCACCCACTCCATTGACCTTTTCTGTGACCCTTCTGGTCCCTGAACACATTGCAAATTATTTGAACCAATCACAGTTGCTCTTCAGATGAAACCAGCTCCTTCATTTGTCATTTTGTAAACCAACTGTGGAAGTTTAACCAATAAGAGTTTAACTGCTTTCCATTTTGAAATTGCCTGATTTAAATGCTACATTTGAAATGGCTGGTTTTCTTTTTCAGTGACCACTCAGGTCTTCTGGCTCCAGCCTGCTCTGCATACCTAGAACCAGAACTAAACATGGAGAAGCAGCATTTAGTTCCTGTGCTCCACTTATCTGGAACAAACTTCCAGAAAACAGTAAACTTACGGAAAGCCTGAATTCCTTTAAATCAAGAGTAAAAACACATTTGTTTAGGATTGCCTTCGACTGTTCTAGTTAAACAGTTCAACTGGAACATCATTAGTTCAACTTTTTTATTTTCTTTAGTCCAACTGTTTTTAATGTTCTTTTTTTGTTTCAGCATTTTTTTTTCCTACTCACTTTGATTCTGTTTTATTTTCCTATATTTTAATTATGTAAAGCACTTTGCATTATCTTTGTACTGAATTGTGCTATACAAATAAATTTGCCTTGCCCTGCCTTATACTGAATTGTGCTATACAACGTTAGACTGCAGGAATCCAACTTTGGACATTCAATTATACAAAATGGGTTTGCAATTCAGGACTGTGTTCAGGCCACAGCAGGTAACCTGTGCTTTTGGTGTAATCATTATTTTTTATAATTCAAGAATGGTGATATTTATGTTATTACAGGTTCAACAGTCATTGTTTTTTGTCAATTTATATCATCTGGTTGATGTTGATTCTCTGTTCTGCTTGTTTGGACTGGATTATTACCGTAATATAAATAAATGCTTCAGACAGTTTTAACTATTAGCATTATAACTGATGGGTAAAAATAGATTCTGATATTTTCATCCGAAATGACATACAGAGACAGAGTCTCAGCCTCTGGTCAGTTTTTATTTCCACATTTCTCCCAGTAGACTGCTGGAATGGTGGCATATCCCCCTCGTCAGAACTGGTGTAACATGGTTAGGTTATTCAAAACACACACAGACACATTTTTTATGGGACTGAGATCAAGACTTTTAAGATAGCAGCTCCTAAAAAGGTACTTCCTTCTAGTTTTAAGCCATAATGTAACTGACACAATGTTATCCTGATGACTACTGTGCAATTTAAAGACCCATTTGTCTCTATTGTCATATGTATTGCTAGGTGCACCTGCCGCTACTGCACCAAGGAGCCCCAACAACACACTCCCAACATCTCTATACTCAACATTTTGTGATGCTGGTTTTAAGTTCAGAAAATTCCCCCTTTCTCTGCACATGTAACGTAAGTCGTTATGTCCAAACACTAACAACTTTTGTTTATTTCTAAACCACTGGACATCATGAATTGGTAGTCCTTCCAAGGCTTTATATACTACATTCCCTTTTTATTTGCTCCTGTTGTGGTAAAATCTTCCTCTACTCTTGTCTTCTTGTGTCTTTTCAGCTAAAACTTTCTGGGATTGTGTAAACAGAAATATTTTGGCAATCCTAACTGACCAAGAAAGGTGAAGCTTTTGTTCCTATAAAGGTCAAAAGTTAAAATAAAAAGGTTTTGGTCTATACACAAAGTGTATATATATCTGTTTACAACTGTACATAATAACAATTCCAAGCAAAGAAAAAAATAAACTGTTTTGATAAATTAACCTCATGAATAATTGGTTCTCACAAGTATACATTTCTCTTTGAGAGCTGCATTATAGTGCAGAGCTCAGCTGGTGTGTGTGTTAACACCATAGACTTTGCATATATTGATGTAAATCATTGCTATGGCAACAAGGCAGCATCCCCTGCCTTATTACTATGGTGACACGTTCACATAAAGTCTTTGCCAGTACCTTTCCTCTCTCTCCCTCTCAGCCACACACAAACGGTTGCCCACACAGACACACCCACATATAGGGAGCTGCAGAGAGATTAAAGTGTGCTACACGAAAGGGAGCATAAGAGAGACTGGAGACTTGAAAAGAACCTTATTCAAATCACAGGACATAAAAAAAAAACATTGCTTGAATGTATCAACAGAGAGAAAACAATCCTCAAACAACAACTAGGGGTAAAAAGAGCAGAGCCTGCATAAAGCTGAGATAATGAGCCTTTGTGGGACGAATATTCAGGAGGAGAAAACACTGATCTAGGGTCAGTACTTAGACTCAGGTGGGCAATGAACTAAAAAGAAAGAAAGCAAGCATAAAGGTCTGCACTCTGATGAAAAACACTAAAGACTGCGGCAAACCTACACTCAGAAGACCAACAATAAAACACCAGAGCTCTTAACATCCTCACCCATAGATGTATCCCAAATATCCAAACAATCTCAGACATATACAGAATTGCAATACAATCCCAGTAAGATAAGATGAACTTTATTTTCCCACAAAGGGAAATTTGTCCTGAGCACAGAAGTACGGCTACAGCTGCATACATAAAATGACAGATCATAGGACACAACACCAATACAACAACAAAATCAATCAATAAACAAAAACAGTAACAGAAAGCTGTTTCGGTATAATGCTATACATAACATAAAGTACAATAGTATAAGCGTAAAACAAGAACCCATATTCTCCAATTAACATGACAGCCGATGCAATACATTCTATATTAACTCATATTGTGGTAGCCACAGAGCCAGCGGACTGAATATTGATGGAAATCCATGTGTGAGGAAGAGCTTCAGCTTTAAGAATAACCCCACCACCCTACCCCCACCCCATCCACACACACACATACATATACCCATCCACCCACCCCTGATCTTCTACAGAGGAACGCAAATGGCAGCAGACTGGATGAAAAAACACTTTGATTTTAAAATGCAGTCTGCTTCAAACAACACTCCTAAACCTCTTGGTGTGGCGCCATTTTCCTTCCCCCTTCATACTACTCCTCTTGATCTTCTTCTTTGGATGCAGTTGCCATGGTAACTATGAATTCTCTTGGGAGGACAGAGAGAGATGGAGGATGGGAGGATATAGAGGCGGGGCAGCTGGAGGGAGTGATCTACACTCTTATTTTTGTGTACGCATAAAGACTTGAGTTAAATGGAGCTAAAGTGGGTCTGAAACAAATAATCATTAAGATTAATTATTACTATAATCCAGGCAGCACAGAATTAAATGATCATATCTAAGCTCTGAGTCTGGCTTTGCTGGATTTCATGAGTCCCAAGGAGCCGCAAGGACGCTTCACAACAATGCAGTTTGCACCAATTTTATGCTACAGGGAATCATTCCTCCCCTGACCTTCTGAGTCAGATACCTAATTTAAAGGAGCATTCCAGGTTGTTGTTTTTTTAACATTAGGTTTTACAGCAATACAGGAAGGTTATAAATATGACCTAAACTAACAGCTAACAGGAGCAAAACATGGCAGCGGCTGCAGATCATCTCCTCAACCTGAGAGGAACGAGGATTCACGGACAAACACAACACATCACTAAATTAAAGATCTAATTCATCTTAAAGGGATCCTCTAACATCAAAGAAAATTGAAACTGTTTTTAGATATGCTTAAAAAAATCAGATTTAGTGTGTTTTTACACAGACCTGTAAGCACTTTTTCAAATATTTGACACATTAGCTTTGTTTTCACTAAACTTCTACTGATCTTACAGGATAAAATACTGTATCAGTGATTACCCTGCATATCAGCTGTGTTTCAGGTAGCTGAGTCTGCATCCGACTGGCCAAGCAGAAATTTTCTAGCAAAAGATAAATGCCTGGGATGTTATATTCAACATTATATTCAAATAGAACTTTGGATTATCAATTCTGGTTGCCAAGATTTTGCAATTACCATTTTAGTTTCATAAACAGAAAAACATAAAAGAAAATTGTGTAGCCTTAAAATGAATGTATACTACTGAAAATTAAAATGATAAGTTAAAATGAATGTGGCTTTTTGGTGTGCCATATATTTTAAAAGGGCGCATGAAAATATTTTTATTTTATTTTAATATAATCATCATTGTCATCATTTAGTTTTAGCCCCACTCCCACAGACTGGCACTCCGGGTCCTGAGCAAGACCCTTAACCCCACACTGTGCCGTACAATGGCAGCCCACTGCTCCCCAAAGCTATGGGTTAAATGCAGAGGGGATTTTCTCTAATGTGAGATTAATAAAGTTCAATAAATATTCAATTACTATTATTATATATACCACCAAACTGACAGATATATGTAAGGAAAAGTACATAGATTACAACATTTTTATTGAATAATCCAAACAAAACGTAAGCTTCTCGTTTAGTCTTAAGTTTTTCTGTCAAAGCAGATCACATTAAGTCAATGATTATAGGATTCACTCCTCCTGGATGACCAAATAGTTAGGGAAGACATTTCATACTATTGTGTTGTTGACTTTGCTCCAATACCAACTATGGTTGTACTACATACTGTATTGGTTGTACTTTAGCTGGTTGGTAGTTATGCGTCCATTGTTTGGTTAAAACAACATATCTACTTTCGTAGATTTTTTAACCAAACTATATTTGTTTTTAAATAAAGAAAAACAATACAAATTGGTCACTTTGACCAAAATATTGGCTAATCAGTGCAACAACATTTAAAAAGCAAGGACACGGACAATCCATTCTTAGAATGAACCTTCAGCAGAACTAGAACTTGACTCAGTGTATGCGGTAATATGACGCACAGAGCAGAGCTTACACAATGAGCACTGACTTCCTACAAAAAAAAAAAAAAAAAAAAGGAAGAAGATAATTAATGGCTGCAAGTGTAAAAGACCTCCCAAAGTTTTGTATAAAACTTAAAATTCTTCCATGTGCAATCACATGGACTCTCATGCACATTTTCCCCCTAGATCATGTAGAGGTAGTTTTCCACGCTGCATCCTATGTTGCTCTCGGTCCTGTAAAGTCTGTCTTGGATTTCATGAGCTCTCAATCCTTTAGAAGGTTTGAACTTTGCATCCTGCCTTCCTACAGCCAGAGTTGGGTTTCCTTTGCAGCTTCAAATCTTGTTGTTTAGTTAAAGAAAAACAAGTTTTTAAGAACAACTCCTGAGGGCCAAAACGGTCTTCATATACCAAGCTAAGAAATAGGAGGGCAAAAACACTAAAATGTGCTCCTCATGAAGCTTTAGCAAAAGCTAAATGTATCCATGGAGAATTGGTGCAATATGAAATAAAGTCATGTATAATATGTCATCAGCAGTGATTTTGAAACACTGGTCTTTCTAACTGTTTCCTGAAGTGACTCCATCTGAACTCAGCAGCAGCCTCAGCAGGACGAGCAGATGGAGGAATCTTCCAGACCTGCACACTGAGTATGAATTCATTCACTGCAACAATGAGCCACCTCCTATCTGCAGCAACAAACGGCTCAGTTCAGCAAGCAGAGGTAAAAATGCTGCTGATTCACAAAGGCAGCTGATGAGGTGAAAACATGGAGACAGATGGAAATCAAAATGAACGACCGGATGATGTCAGGGAGCGGTCATGCAGAAACATGGGCCTCCATGTTTTCCAGCCTGTCACATTGGAGAATGTGTTCGTCGTTACTGAACCGTTCAACTAGACTGATCGTAGAGTTTCAAGCTGCATCGCCCCAAAGAGCCAGAAAGGAAATGTGTGAAGGTCAGAGGTGACACATTCTCTTTGACAGTTATGTAACATTTATTCAGCGCCACTTCCCAACAACTTTATACCCTTGAGAGGAGAAATATGTATTATCTGAAGCACGACTTCTTAACATTTTCTAAAGAATGAGATTCCTCCCACTTTTCTTCAAACAATTACGACACATTTAGTCTCATTAGGGTTGTAGATCAGAGTCTTTGCTACTGTACCACAAATTTGCTTCTCCCTCTTGGATGGCAACTGTTTCTCTGTGCCTCAGGTGACAAAAAAAAAAAAGGAAATGCGTATAAAGCAAATAAATCCTACTTTCTTTCCTTATTTTTGAAGGCAGTTAAGAAATTCGTACAAACCACTAGATGTGCCTTAAAAAGGTTTTATCAACAGAAAAGGCGAGTCATATACAAAACAGCTAAAAGTATGACACAGAGGTTTGTATTTTAAAGACATTTTTTTCCTTGAATGTTATCGAAACAGAAAAAGAACAGAGCGAGAACCTTAGCTGTAAACAACCAGACCACCGGGGCCATCAGGGAACCATTTGTGAACATACAGTAATTATGATCAAAATATTTATTTTACTACAAGCTTTACTTTCTATGTTAACCCTATTAGTACATAAACTATCATCCAACATGTTTAACAAGGATGATTGGTTTCAGCTAGGGCTGAAACAATTAGTTCGGATTAATCGTGATAAATCGATTATTCAAATAATCATCAACTAATTTAGTAATCCATTAATCGTTAAATGGAGTATAGAGACTCTTAAACATACCTTTAGCTAACAGAGCGACTCACGTAGAGCAGTAATTATATCAAGATTGTCAAAAAAGTTAAACATTTTGTATTTAAGATAAAAATAATTTTTTGTCTGTCAATATGCCCTATCCAAAAAAATAACTTAGTTTAATCTGGTTTAATTTCGTAAAAAGTCCTCTTTAAATAACCTTTGGCTATCCCACTATTAATCAGTTAGTAGAGAAAATAATCAACAGATTAATCGATTAGCAAAATAATGGTTAGTTGCAGCCCTAGTTTCAGCTGTGGCTGTTAAATCATAAATGCTAAAAAGTGAGACATACACAATCACTTTGCAGACTTGCTAGTAAAGATGCAGGTTGGTGTGGTGAGACTGTTATAGGCAGGAAGATACTGAAACATGGCCATCAACATCAGAGGAATAAAGGGAGCAGAACCAGAGCAGAAATGACATGCAGTAGTTCACTACAGTGGTGAATTTCAGGAAGACTGGATTCACTAGGGAGTGCTTTTAAATTCCTCTGTAGAGTGCTGGTTTGATAGGTCTTTAAGCATTTGCATTCAGACGAAATTCACCTCACTATATAGATTTCTACAGTAATGAATTAAAACTCAAGTAGCAGACCTATTTTGTCTGATCCAATTGTTTAGCATGCAAAATGTCTGTTATTATTATTTTAGAACATTTGGCTGCATCCATGTGTTTGTCTTTTTCTTTCACAATTAAAGTGAAATGGAGACTAAGATTATTTTCAAGATCTTGCTCTTGGAAATTATTTTGACCTTTTGCTACTTTTTAGAGATTTTCGGTGAATAATCTGACAAAAATCCAGCCATAATTGGGGCTGTGAATAATTCTAGTGTATAAAGGATACTAAATCTGACCGGATGAACCTACTGTCTGTCAACATCTAACCAACAATGAATCCTCAGGAAAAAAAATCTTCAATAATCTGTCATAAATGCACTGTTTTGTAAGTGATGTAAAAGAAAGAAACAAAAAGAAAACAACCTTATTAACCAATAGACATCAACCAGTGTACAGTTAACTTAAGGATCCAGAATCCCAGTAAATGTTTTTGTAAAGAGATCCTTTTCTCCAGTTTCCCTTATGCCATTATTCGGAAGATTCTTTTATCTGAATAAAAATGAAGGTAATAGGTTCAGACCTCTAACCTCCAACTGGTAGAAAACCACATTAACAGTGAATGGTATGTTTTCAAACAGCAGTACCATAAATAGACTTATAACTAACTCTGTGATGGACTAAAAGCTTTATGGATGGGCAGATTTTCACAGACATCTGTATCTTGATTTTATTTTGTCCTTTTAGATCTCCTCATATCTGATTTAGCAGCTAGCCTGAAAGTTTTGTAGGGTAATAATCTCTGACATGGACAAAAAACAGATATATTTGCTTTGATGTTTTAGATTAAATCCTCCCAAAGATCTCCTGAACAGAAAACCTCCACAATAACATGTAATATCAGTCTTATGCTTTAAGGCTGCATCTGTATGCCTGTTTCTGAACCCCTAGGGGGTTCAGTTTCTGTTAGAACTGAACCCCCAATGATTCAGTTCCTATTAAAAAAACAAAAAACAAAGACCAACATATAGTCTTTTAAGAAAACACATGCACTTTGTTGACGGCCACACCCTCCATCTCTGTCTGCCGTCAGCATTATCAAAGAAACAAAGCTTCAGCTCAGCTCCTGCAAACCCTATGCAGTCTGCTCATCTTTAGGCCTGTTATTACCCAACGATTGCTTTATAGAACATATACTTTATATAAAAATCCTGACACCTTTCTCTAATCATCATGTAAGAGATAAATGCATTTGTAAACAAAAAAATGTACTATGGCTGAATAAAGATTATAAGTTATAAAAATATCTAGCCTCTCGTTTTAAATAGGATACATGTAAAGGAAATTAAAAAATAAACCATTTGTAACCTTTAGAACTGAACTCTACAGCTTCACAAATCTCAACACCAACAAAAATTAAGCAGAATCTCAATTAAAGCAACAATTCACATTTTTAAATACCTGCAGCAGTAACTTTCTGAAGACTGATTTGACCTAATTTCTATTTCTATTTATTATTTTTTTATGCAGTTGAGCAGCTATTTAATGCTGATGTTTCTGAACCCAGTCATTTTTAATTACGGTACACTAACTCGCACAAACCAAAAATAAATGTTTTGTTTGGGCCTCATCCTACCCTGCTACAGCCATTTTTATTGTAAAAATGTATTAACGAGAAACTTGTCTGTACAGAAGCTGAAATTAGGGATGGATGTCATCATTTTTATCTGATAGCATTAATGGTTAAGAGGATAAGAACAGTAAGGAGGGAGGGGAGGGATGCTTTGGACATGCGTGTGCTAAATATGACCTGTGTTGATCTTTCGGTTTTATGGCTCAAACATTTGCTGAGAGAAAAAAAAATATCTTATTATATTTTCAATCTAAATTAAAATTTCCTTAAAGCAAATATTTAAGCAAAGCTCATCTGCATCCCAAGGATTTGATGCAGCTAGGACAAATGGGCCTTTCATGCATTTATTTTATGGATTTTATTAAGTATTTATAATTTAATATATATTTTTTTTATTTAACCTTTATTTAACTAGGAAAAAATCCCATTGAGATTAAAAACTTCTTTTTCAAGGGAGTCCTGGCCAAGAGGCATCAAAGTTACATAAGAAACAGAGATACATTGAATTAAATGACAGGTACATAAAATATATATATATATATCAAGTTAAAACAATTAATGATCATTGAGGCTGCTTCAAATTCTTTCACTTTCAACTTAAAAGCATGTAAACATGAATACATACTGATATATGTTTGCGTTGCTAAAAACTCCACGACGTCACCATTAAAGTGCAAAATATAAACAACACTTAAGAAGATTTTATTATTAGAAAAGGGGAGAGAAAAAGCATCAAAACAAAGAGGGATCCACACAGTGTTAAACGATCAGAAATAACAACAATAATGTTGTTAAACACAACAAATGAACAAAGGATCAGGAAAAGCTGGGCTGCTGCTCCTCACCAGATTCAAGAAACCTGCAATGTTTAATCTGCAGGATGTTTTTATAGTATTAAAACAGTAGCAGAATAAAATATCTGACATCAAATGAAACCAGTGATCCCAGTGAAACCAGCACAGCCTGGCACACACCGCAGTAGTCGCTTATAACAGCAGCCAGGCGGAAAAAGCCTGATACCGCATTACAATCAGCTCAATGTGACCTGAAGGTGGAGAGAAGGACGAATGTAAACGGAATCTGAACAGAACCGAATTAGAATCACCCAGATGGTTCTACTGATCTGCGCATATTAGGAATATTTGACCTCAATTTAGCTGTTTTTGCTGTTTGTTTTTTTTCTTTTTCTGACGACATCTATGATTCATGATCCTCCATCCTCCATCCATGAAGGAGAAAACCAGGTCGAACCAGAATCTAAAACCCAGCAGCTAAATTGAACCTTAAAATGGGATCCAAAATGAAAATCCAATGTTTTTTTTTTTAATTACACCAACTGTGCATTAAAAATACAAGAAAAATATAATACATACCTAAATTTATTCAATGTAGATATGTATGATCTGCTTCATTAGATCGCAATTAAAGAGATCAACAGAACCGAACCCAGCCGAGCCCACAGATGGTTCCGGACCGAAAACCCATATTAGAGAAAGAGATTAAATATATGAGAGGAAACAAGGAGCGGTCGGTCCTTACCTCATGACTGCGAGAAGAGCTGAAGATCAATGACGAAGAGGAGGAGAGATGAGAGGAGGAAGAGGAGGGAGGGAGAGAGGCAGGTTTATTTAACCAGCTGGTTATTAGAAATCTGAGACTTTTTCATCTAAATACATATATTACACAGAAACGCACGATCATTTAAACGGATTGATCGTGTCCTGTTTATTTCCGCTGCAAAAATTAAAATTAGAAGAACGTGGCCTTTTTTATTTATTTATTGTCGTTATATTTCCCCACCTCAGAAGGGCGCTAAAGCTCTCCATCTAAATTACTTGTGATCAATTACTCCACCTGCTGGAAGAAGGGGTGTAACACACCTATAA
>NW_015150696.1:706543-713712 GCF_000732505.1 Cyprinodon variegatus
CTCATAATTCTGAATTTTTTTCTCTCAGAATTATGACTTTTTTTCTCAGAATTATGACTTTTTTCTCATAATTCTGAATTTTTTTCTCTCAGAATTATGACTTTTTTTCTCAGAATTATGACTTTTTTCTCATAATTCTGAATTTTTTCTCAGAATTCTGACTTTAATCTAAGAATTATGACTTTTTTCTCAGAATTTCTGACTAAATCTCCAAATTCTGACTTTTTTCTCAGAATTCCGACTTTAATCTTAGAATACTGACTTGTTTTATTTTTTCAGTGGCCCTAATCCTCTTCTGTATTATTGTGTAATTAGGAGTAAGAAATAAAACAAATCCCAAATCCTTAATGTTTTATTGGTGTGTTTTATATTGTTGCTATTGTTCTGTGTGATACTTGTGATTATATTTCAATGCAACTTGAGAGTGACTGCAATGATTTGGTTCTGCTTCACAATATTAGCAAAGTTCCTCTTAAATGGTTAAAAAAAAGGTCAATATATTATTATTGACACTGGCCTTATCAGGATCATATCTGCTTCACATCATAAGGAGAAAATATCTTAAAAGAATTACAATATGTATCACATATAATAATATGTGTTTTAAAGCATATTTATATATAAAGCTATTGTAATAAAATATCTTATAATAAAGTGTAATTAAGTAGATCTTGCACCCTTTGTCTTTCACAATTTTTGCTTCCAATCAACTCTCTGTAAGATTTAATAAGGTACACTGTTAACAGCAAGTGTCTTCTCCTCCTTGCAAGGCATCAAATAAATATACAGCCATGCACACACACACACACACATATACACAATCACGTTTCTTTATCCATGTGGGGATTTTTCCATTGACTTTCATTCATTTCTAACCCATTTCTACAGCCTGACCGCAACACTTACCCTAAACCTAACCATTATGAGTTACCTAACCCTACCCCCAAATTAAATTCACTTCACACTTTAATCCTTAACCTAACATCTAAAACCTTATAACAGCATTTGTACTCATGGGGGCCAGGCATTGGTCCCTACAAGAGCAGTTGTTCCCCACATTGGGCTATGATTTATGAAAAATATTCCCAACAATGTAAGAAATACACTAACCCCACAAAAAGGGGGAGTGGTGGCCTAGTGGTTAGGGAATAGGGCTTGGAATCCTGAGGTTGTGAGTTTGAAAGCCACTCCCACAGCCTGCACTCTGGGTCCCTCAGCAAGACCCTTAACCCCACACTGCTCCCCAGGCGCTGCACAATGAAAGCCAGCTGCTCCCCAAGGAGATGTGTTAAATGCAGAAAGTGAGTTTTGTTGCGCTGTACTTGTGACAGTGTAATGACAATGAAATGCTGGAAAAAAACAAATCAAAAAACAAAACAAAAACACACACATGTTAGCGATGCTAATTGAACTGAGAGTCATGTTGTCGCAACAATCAGAGAGAATCCGCACATGTATGGGGAGAAGATGCAAACTCCGTGCAGAAAGGCCCCAGGTTGAGAATTAACCAACGACCTCCTGCAAGAGTAACAGTGCTGAATGTAGGTTCTGAACTTAAAGCTTAAACTCTTTTTCATGAGCAGTAACCCTCTTCTTTTAATTGCTTGGCACAAGCGCCCTTGATTTATTTCCAGACAGACACCAAAGGGTTTGGAGCTGGAGGAGGAGATATGGAGTATGGGTCATCTACCTTACCTCTGCCCACAGTGACTCTGTAACTGTTTTAATTGTCTCTTGGAAGACATTTTATATGATTGCATTTTACACATTGCAGATGTCCAATAATGTTTGCATGTTGTTTTTAAACTTTTTAAGACCCCCGTTGTAGATCTGTTCCTGCATTTTGAATAGCTGTTCTGTGATTTATCCAGTTTTTAGCTGAGCTTCAGCTGATTGACCGATGCTCTCACTCTGACTCTAAAATACTTTGTCTTACAGAAAGGACAAAACTTTTGTCTTTTGATTTTCTTTTGCCGTATTTTATCTTTTTTTTATATCAAACATCCATATTGCTTATTGAATAAAGATCATATGTTTGTATACCATATCTCTAACACAATTTATTTAATCAAATAACACTATATGATAAAATTAAAGATTTATAAATGTTTACATTTTTATAGCAATGATAACAACAAACTAATTGGAGAGAATATATCCTGCATGATTTGACTTGCATCTGAATAAACCAAATGATTTTAGGCACACTATGTTTGGAGAAAACCATTCAACTGTTATGATTGGCTTATAGGACTAAACCCACATGCAGAACACATCTGGAGACGGAGTAAAAGTTTAACAACATTATTTATTGGGGAAAACACACAGAGAAAAATGGACTGGTTCTGGTACAGGTCCGGGACTTGGATCACTGATATCTGGAGAAATGGAGAGTTTGATTAGCCAGGCAGTTAGATGGTTTGACGAGTGAGTAATTTCTGAATGTACCTTGACGAGGTTCTTACAGATCCTTGAGATGGGGAACCTGTTGGGTCCAGAGAATGTGGAAGTAGCAGAGAACTCAGCAGCAGCAGCAGCGTCTAGCTTCTGGCTAGAGAGTCTCAGACTTGGGTTTAGTTTTCCTAGCTCTTCCCTGAGAGCTGAAGGAGGAATCCAGACTGAGATCTTCAGGTTTAGCTTCCTAGCTCTCCCCTGAGAGATGAAGGAGGAATCCAGACTGAGATCTTCAGGTTTAGCTTCCTTGGGCAGGCAGGCAGGTTTCCAGGTAAAGCTCACCCAGAGCTTCAGACTTCAATCAGGCTTTCTGTGAGTAAAGAAGACAGAGGCAGGTTAGAATCCAGTTCCTCTCTAGAGTCTACTGTGATTCACTATATTAACAGAGGCTTAGGTTTGCTAACCAAACTTGGTCAACACTGCGGCGTCGAAGGAAGGTCTGACTGCTGCTTATGTAGGAAGGTCTCCTGATGGGTTGATGAGCTTCAGGTGTGCTAGAGGCTCCAGCCCAGGAGACCCACAGCGCTCTCTGCTGGAGACCGATGGTAGATCTCCAGATCCCAACAGTAACCCCAGTTCCTGACAGAAAACATATAACAGAAGAGGATCCTCGGCGCCCTCTGGTGGGCAAGCCTCAGGATCCCAACATCAACTCATACCAGCTGTCAAGCACAGAGATGTAAAGGTGATAATTTGTGATATTTTCTGCAGCCACAAGTGGAATCCTGGGAGTCCTTTAGTCATTGCGTTAACCCTAAAGTCCTCTGTGTAATGAGCGTGGTCAGGTCAATTGTTCTGATACATATGTTAGAAAGCATAGTTCCAGTAATACACAATTACTAAAAATCTTGACGATCAGGTAAATTAAGAATACTATATACTAAAAGACATATCTTGTTGTTAAAGAGAAGGTTTAGTTTTGCGTAATGAATATATATCTGAAATCTTGTATATAGAGAATTCTTTTAATATCTACAAGTATACATATATATACAATGTATGATAGACTTATAAGTAATGCATATAATGCATTGTTTACATATCTTGTAGTGCAAATTGAATGTTTACTGTTAAGTATGACTATAAAACATGTTTATTTGATATATATTGATACATAGAGAATGTCGATTATTAGTGTTGTTAGTGATTATTAACATTTTTTAACATTTTGTAATGCATTTGTTTATGCGATTGTCATACTCTGTATAATGGGAGAGGTGTGTTGGGTTGGAGATAGTGTGTTTGGTGGCTGTCTTTGTCTTTGCTTTTGTCTCTGTCTTTCTTTGCTTTGTGCTTTGGGCATTGTTTACACATCCTGTATTGTTGTGCCTGAGGGGCTGGGACTTGGATAAGCGGTGCTTTTTCCATCCCATTTTCAGCTTTCAAGGAGGTATAAGGATTTAATTTATTTGTTTGGTTGTTATGAATGTGAGTTGAGTTTTACCACAAGCCCTTTTCCTTTATTTCATGCAAGTCTGAAATTCATATATAAATTAAAAAATAAAGAAATATTATTCTCATTCTCAATAAACAAATATTAGAATTTTAGACCTATGAACTGTGTTAAAATACATGCATTTATTGTAGGCTGCTGATGGTTTGCCCAAATCAGTGAGAGTCAGTGAGTCAGAGTCAAGTAAACAAACATGTGTCTGGTGGCTGAAACACAACGGAGGATCTTTAATGAAAGGGCTGAAAAATGGAATTTAATTAAAAAAAAGAATTCTAGATTGGAACCTTCAGAGAGATGTAAGGAAACCTATTTCTGCAAACCTCAGTCATTTTATATGATATATTAAAAAATATGCCATACAGTTTCTACATTTGAAAAACACAGAGTGTGATTCATGTGTTTCATAATTTTTGTACTCCAACTTTTTCTCCTGCTGACGTGTCCTAATGACGCTGACGGAGGTGAAGGTGTGAGAGAAAATATATTTTTACCAAGAATGAGGAGGGTGGTAAAAGTGAGACTTCCGGTTGGCAGCAACGCATAGCCTTCAAACTAAAAGTCTAAAAAAAATGCAGTTAAAATTGTTTGTTCTTTTTCCTTTTTATGTGACTTTTAATGAAACTCTTCATATTTCTGTAAGATTTATTTAGGTAAACTAAAGTAAATTATATTCTCTCTTTTCAACTTACATTATTCTTTTTGCATAAGAATAAGCACGGTTAAAATTCTTAACATGGTGTGTTGATAATAATTTGTAGAGTAATTGTAATTGTAAGTAAAAAAAATAATCAAATGATTTTTTAAAAACACATTTTGAAATGATTTTATTAAGATTTTAATATTATTTCGTTTATAAAAGTATTTTTTCTTTATAATATTAATTGCTTTTTGATACCTATTTCGTCCTATTCTATTTGTTATGTCGTAAAGGCTTTTATTTTGGAAACAAACCCAAAGAATTTCAGCAGAAGTCTTGATTCTTTCTTCTGTATGGCAGCCGAGCAGAGGAAGGAGGTGATGGAGCAGGGAGTAGGAGGAGGAAGAGGAGGGTTGGAGTGAAGCGACCAGTGGCAGGTCTGACGGTGATGGTGATGATGATGGGGATGTGAGTCAGACGGCTGAGGATTCGGGATGCTCACAGACGCTCCAGACTAAGCGAGCCCTCCACACACATCCAACCCGCAGATAATCTCAGAGGATCCGGCGGTGACACGCACGGTGAGTCCCGCAAACATCACACCCGCACCGCAGGACACGCACCAGAAAAACCCATCCATCATCCCCTGGCAGGTGGACTGACAGCAGCCGGGGACGGAGCTCCACACGTTGGGTTTTAAACACCGGCTTGTTGCTAATTTGGTTTTTTGTGCGCGTCTTTGGGAGCGCGTGCGTGTTTATATAATAGCAGTAGGTGCACGTGTCCAGCTGTGCGCGTGCAAGAGCCATCCTTACTATAGAGCGCAGTCACAGAGATTAACATGATGTAAGGAGATAATGAGCCTGTGGAGCTGCAGCTGATTGAAACAGAGAACAAAGCAGCCTGTCAGTGTGCGCGCATGCGTGCGTGAGGGTGTGTGTTTGTGTGTGTGAAGGCAGTGACATTTTTAAAACCGTGGAATACCAGCAGTTTCCTGTAAATGTCCCTGTTAAAAGCGGAGAACAGGAAATGAAAATGTGCTATGTTTGCAATGCTTAAAATGTTCTGTCAATTACACTGTTCTAATGACATCAATATGGAAGCAGGAGGCAGAAAACAAAACTATGAAAAAGCACAAAAAATTCTCTTTTAAACTTTTACATATCATTTATACAAAAAAAAAAAAAAAAAAAAAAAAGCAAGAAAAACACCCATCTGGCCTAAAATCCTTTCTGTTGAAAGACAATAAAGCCTTTTAAATTCTCAGCAGCTGCTGATTTTCCCCACCTGCAAATTTCTATTGAGGGTAAAGTAGGAGTAAAGGCTTCTAATATGTTGCAGGCATCAGAGATCAAAACCTCCAAGTCAACCCAAGATCCATCTATCCTGTATTTTCCTTATATGCAATCTGGTTAGTTTTATCACAAGTCCAAAAGGAAGACCTTCTGGTGACACTAAGTCTTTCATTATAAACCTAGCATGTTTTCAAGGCTAGAAAGAACATACATTTCTCCGAGTTCTGGATACTCCAAAGTCTCTTCCCAAACATCCTTGGAATGTTTCCAGGACGCATCATAATGCGATGCCAGCACGTCGGTTGACTACCTTTGTTGGGGAGAGACATCAGCATCTCTACTCTGCTACAACCTCCTTGATGAGGGACCTTCTCATCTTATTTCTAAAACTGAGCCCTGCCATCGCTGTAAGTCTCTACAAATAGAGAACCTACCTTTTTTGACTCAGCTCTTTCAACACTTCAACAGACTGGAGGAGAAGGCTAATTACTGCAGATGAAACCCAAATGTGTCTGGACATCCCAAGCAAGGTGCCAATATGCTTGACAAACACTTCATGGAGGGAGTTTCTACCTTTTTTACAGTCCAGAATATGGTCCAATATGTATGATAGGGCCAGCATGTCAAGCTAAAAAGAATACCTTCAGGGTCTGGGTGCTGCTTTACACCTGACTGTAAATCTGGAAAGCCCATTAAACCTCAGACTGGTATCTCCACACCCCATTCCATGGAAATCTTTAGGGGACATGTTCATAAATTACCTCAAGATCCACAACACCCACATGGACTGGACATTTAAACCTTAATGGCATCTGTGTGCAAATCCATAAGAGTAAAGAACTGGGCCAATATGTATGATGAGCTGGAAAATCAATTGAAGAAGAATACCTTTAGGGTCTGGAGGCAGCTTTATTGAACCTTAGCAATTGGAAAAACAGAGCCAACCAGTGAGTTCCAACATGCTGCAGGGTAGGATGTAAAAAGTGACAAAGCAGGTTGGAGGAGGGGGTTTGATTTACAGCATCTGCAAACATTGGGACATAGGTACCACCATCTGATCTGATACTGGACTCAATGGTGAACAGTTACATGGTCACTGGAGACTTTTAGGTTCCCTTTATATATTTCACTTTATAATAGTATTACAGTTTTCTTGCTTTTAGAGCGTATTTGATCGTTAAAAGATATACATCTAAAAAGGGCGATAGTGGCATTGGATGCAGGGGTTCGTCCTTTCTCTGTTGCTGTGTCCTTGGCCAAGACACCCCACTCGCTTTGCCCGCTGATGATGGTCAGAGGGCCCAGTTGCGCGTGTTTGCGGCAGCTTTGC
>NW_015150696.1:713955-728955 GCF_000732505.1 Cyprinodon variegatus
TATATATATATATTTAGAGTACATATATATATAAGTACAGGTCATTTACCATTTATAAACCAAAATGTACTTAAAAACATAGCAGGGATAAAAAACATTAAATATGTAAATTGTTGTAACAATGGGGAGGCACCCTACTGTATGTGCAGTTTTCATTAGTTTCATTAGTTTTCATTAAATAGTTGTTTGTAGATATGTTTGAAGAGTGTTCTTTGTTTACTTGATTATCTAGATTTTTTTGCCAATCTTTCAAATGCACACACACACAAAAAAACAACTTCACACCGAAAAGTTTGGAGGTTACCTGAACTTAAGGTCTGTGGACTTAATACCTAAACCTAAATAAATGCCTGTAGTTTATCCTCTCCCCTGAGGGCTAACCCTAATCCTAACAAATGGAGAAACCCAAACATAAGGTAAGGGGATTAAATATGATTTTATTAAATTCCTATTGGACTGACTTCTGGGTTGCATTTCCAGTACAGTTCGTAAGAATGGCTGCACCCTGCTCTTGTAATTACTCTTGTAGTAATGTGGTATAACCAGAAGTACAACAACACTGCCTGGTGGAACTTTGGACTGTTTTCTCCAGAATTTCAAGGTTTTTAATAAACATTTAATCTGATGTCTGTGAAGATTTTCTTTTCAGAGAGGGAAAGGTTTAAAAAATGAATCAGCTAGAACTATTATCTCACCTTGGCTGACATTATAGAGCTAAAATAAACCTCCAAACTGCATCATTTCAAAACACTACACACAAAAAGGGATGGAAGCTTCCACTTTCTGAGGGTGTGAACTATCTACTGCTTGTTTCCTGTTTCATGGTAGAGAGCTGGGATATTACATAACTTGTGCTAATTACTTGTACTAAAAATAAGCTGTGAATAAAATTCTTGTTAGATTGTTTTGATGAACTGAATATTATTTTTATTGTTTTCAAACATTCATTTAAGTAAGAAATTTTGGTAATGACATCAATTTGTAAGTCTAAGGTTTGAAATACACCATCCAAGTTCATAAAAGAATAGACTATACATACACCTAACTTTCAGATGAATAAAATCAAAATGACCATATTTTCTTTTCAGACAGTTTCTGTTGATAATTTTTTTTTTTTAGAATAGAAACCCACATTCAACCAGAACTTTGGTGATGATTTTCCCCTGCATTCAATAATCAGAGGCAATGAGCCGTTTATTTGATTGGTTGAGGTTTTGTAGCACAAGGCGCTCTAGTAAATGGAACATTGAAAGGGTAAAAAACTGTAAAAATTTAAATCTGGACTTGTCAGGTTAAGAAGCTGTGGAATGATCTGGAATTGGCTGTTCATCAGAAATCGTTAATGGCGAATGAAATCATTTCTGCAACTTCTACATTTTTCTTAGGTTGTCTTTGTTGTAAGGTTGATGATCAGAAACATTTAATATGACAAGAAAATTGCAACCAGAAGAAATTTGTGAAGGGGGAATCATTCTTACTGTTTGTGGTTTTTGACAAAATCTTATAAGGTTGGATAAATGGATGAATTTGACTATGTGTTGATGGTGCAGACAAATTTGATATATATATACAGAATACAGGATCTACAGTTGTATACAATATAAGACAAACAATATGCTATATACTATATATAGTATATAGCTATGTACCATAGCCATAGCTATGTATAGCTACATAAGAGACACTGAAAGGGCAGAGCTAATTGTTTGGATGCGCTGGGGTTTAGCAGGTGCATGGTCGACAGTGGCTGCTAGCATGGCCAAGCTTGGCCATGCCTTATTGAGTCATGCAAAGTGACCAGAGGGATGCTAATAGATATGCCATGGACAGATCTTTAGATGTGGACAATTCCTTCCCCTGCTTCACTTTGTTACGATGCCCACCCGCGGGGGCTACCGGGCAATCCACATTGGCTTCTTGTCAGCTTACTTTACACAACAGTAAACACATAAACTGATTGAAAGTCATCAAACCCCAACATTTTTAAGCTCTTAATGCTTTCCCTAATATTACCAGACCAACAACATCTGTTGATGTCCGTTGCTGAGGCATCTCCAGTGTTTAGCAGCTTAGCAGGTCAGGCCTGCAGCAGGGAAACTAATGTTCTTTCCTTTCAGATACTCCACACGTCCAGTCTCTGGTACCTTAAAGTGTCCTATAAAATTAGACATGTTGCAGAAAGTCTGATTTTGCAAGAATTAGTTCAGAGAGGTCTACGTACCCTTTGAGCGGCCTGCAGATTCTGGTCCTTGGCTTGTATGCCCTTCATCGATGAGGTCTCTCTACAAAGTTAGCATCTAGGGAGATTTATGCCAAAGAGAATAAGATGAGGCTGCTCTGTCACAAAACATTGTGGGGTCCAGGATAGCATTTACCTGTTTAAAGGTCTTTTGATGATTTTGTGAGAGGGGGATCTGCAGCAATTTGAAAAGGAGACAAAACATTTTTTCTCCATCATTGTTCAAAGTTAACCAGCCTAGACATAGTTTCTCAATGTCCAAAATTTATATCATTGCTTATGTCATAGCAGTACTGAATTAGCAATGCCCAAAGCTGGTTGTGCTGAGGTGGTGGAGGACAAGAGGACTCACTATGCAGCACTGTTGTCAACTTCTCAATAAGAAGAAACAATATTGGCTTCCTAAAAAGTTGCCGGAATTACTAGATAACCACTATTCCGTAATAGTTCAAAAAAATCCACTGGACTTGGTTTCCAAGATTTGAAGACAATTTACAAGATTTGAACACGATTTGAAGAAGCTTTCTCAATTCAAATATCAATTCAGACATTTGAATTGAGAAAGCTTCTTCAAATCGTCTTCAAATCTTGGAAATCAAGTCCAGTGGATATTTTTTGAACTGTTACGGAATGACTATGACCTGGATGACTGAGAATCTTCATCAGCATAGATAACTACTAGATAAACCCATCACCCGAATTTGCGTATTTTGCTAGCCTTGATCCAGGCTTTAGGAGGAAATATCTGTGGAGGTAAGACAGAAAGTCATTAAAACATTCAGAATTAATTTTAAAGCACAAATGACTTCTATAAAATGTAAAGGATGATACTTTCCCTTAAACTAAACAACATAAATCAGTTTTGTTATATTATCCAACATTGTAAGGCAGGGATCTGTGGCTATTTGCACATGTGTCAACGGAAAAACTGAGAGGAGTCGGTCACTTCTCTACTCTGAGAGCTGGCAGAGGTTTTACTCTCATGTTGTTGCCAAAGTCTCCAATAACAGAAAAAGTTGGTAGATTTGTCACCAGTCCTTTTTGTTTCCAGTCACTTTTAGAGGGGTCTAAAAAGTCGCTAAATATAGCAACATATGGGAAAGTTCATAACAGTGTTACGAAGATTGTTGAAGCTTTCAAGTTGTACTTATACATCCAAACACAGGTTAATATGATGTAAACCTGTATCAATGATGTAGGTATGTGCCAGCATGTAACGTTTTAACCAAATCGGAAATTCAACTGCAATAGCCACCGTTAAACCCCTTTAAGCATATTAATATTGGCAGGTTTGGTAGTAATATATATCACTAAAACTGTTACATAAAAAATGGACTGTAACTTTAAAATGTATACTTTTCATTTGCCCTACAATCAAAGATTTTTTTGAATGGTTTATTTTTTGACCTAGTTTTGTTTGTAAATGAGTGATCTTTTTTTCTGTTCTTTATTCCATTGCTGCTTTGAATTTCTGTTATTATGGCCGGGATGTCCTTCTAAATAAACTTTTAATTCCCTCTTTCCTGGTTAAATCAAGTACAAAGGATAGATATAGAAAATGTTTAATTACATACACAGATCCGTTAAAGCCAACTTGGATCCTATTTAAAGGATATTTCTGAAAGGTTGAAGCATTAAAATAAAGTAAATGTAAGGGTTAATTGGGATGTGCGTCTGTAGCTCCGGTTATGCTGGTTTAGTCGACGGTGTTTTCCCTGCCGCCTGCCTCCGCACAGGAAGTGACGTCACTCAATGTGGGCAGGCAGGTAGCCACGGCAACGGGGCCTGCTGGTGATGAAATGTTTGCGCTGTTCTCAGTGCATAAATCTCTCTGCAGTCCATCTCTGTCGCCTTCAGTGCCTCCTCAGAGGGCAGTAACCACGGCGACGGAGCTACCGTCTCCCTCTCTCTCTCTCTCACACACACACACACACACACACACACACCACATTGTAATGCTGCCAGGACTGTAAACACTCAGGATGCTATCAGGGGCAGGTGTGTGTTTTTGTGTCTGCAGGGAATGATCACTGAGCTGCTGATTGGTGTGAGTCTGTGGAGCAGATAAGGAGGTTGGTGACGTCAGCAAGAGAGAATTCAGAGCCTGGCCTGACAGACGGCACCAAAGACTGCTCCCAACTTGACTTTAACCCATAGATTTCACTTAACCCCAAATGTGATTCCATTCTTTCTGTTCACCAACCATAACTTATGGATCTGTTTGTAGAAACATTTCATAGTTATTCAATCTGTCCAGCTCCTCTCCTCTCATCCTCACTGAGAGCCACCTTTGCAGACACTTGCAAAAGTGCTTTTACTTTAACACATACTTTAAGACTTAGCTTGATTTATGTTTGTACTTTGACCTGGCCAATATAACATACGAATTTGCTTTAAACTAAACATGAGGTCTTTAACAGGGGTCCTTGGAATCCCCTGTCCAGATATGGATCTGCTATAACACACCACAAATTATTTAATTCTCTCCTCGGCTGACACAAGGGGCTGCAGAGGCTGTTTATCACCCTTTTATTCAAGTTCAGTGTGTGGATGTAGGGAACCAATTTAAACCTGCAGAACATTGAGTCCTTGAGAACTAGAATCGAGACCCCTTATCTAAACCATTCCATTGTAGCTTCGTCTGTATGTTTAAGGCTGTTTGAAGGTTAACCTCCTCCCCAGTCTCAGCTTATTTGCAGCTAATAACAGATTTTGTTTAGGGATTTTTCAGTGTCTAGCTTCAATAATTTTCATATCACCTGTCCCTGGATACCCAAAGCATGACTCTGCCAGCACCAACTTCCCTCTTAGAGATGACGCGTTAAAGAAAAAGATCTTCTTTGTATTTTTCTTTACATAACATACTGCACGTAAAACAAATACATTGTGTAATTTTTGCAGAACCGCTTCTACAAGTTTACTGTCTCCTGCATGGCTTGTCGTGAAAAAAAAAACCTGCAATTCATTTCAATTCAACTCCATAGTTTATCCATATAGCGTAAATTCACAACACATGTCATCTCAATAGAGACTATTCAACCAGATCATACAGTCAGATTGATTCAAAGTTTTCTATGGAAAGCCAGCTGATTGCATCGACTCATTGAATCAAAGGCAATCCCTCACACTAAGCATGCTTGTAGCGACAGTGGAGAGGAAAAACTCCCTTTTAACAGGCAGAAACCTCCAGCACAACCAGGCTCAGTGTGAGCAGCCATCTGCCAAGGCCGACTGGGTTTCAAGGAGACAGAAGCAGACATACAGAAAGAAGCATAGATAAAAACAGGACTTCTGATGGCTTTGACCTTTTTTACAAAAGCCAAATCTATAGAGTGTGCGACTGATAGCTGTTGAAGTATTCCCCCAACTGACCCATCAATCTCTGCAGGATCTCTTCAACTTATCACTGGCCTTCTGATAACCTCTTCTAGTCCATATCATGTTACAGTAGGTCTGCATATGTTCCATCCTATCTCCATATGCAACTTATGTAAGGGATATTATTATATTACTGTATACCTATGACCTCACTGCATAAACGATCCAGAAATAAGTACAAAATGTATATTTAATTCATGTATTATTCATATTTTAAATTAAGTGTATTTACCCTTAATTTGAGCAGGTAATAAAAATGATCTGCCAATGGAATAAGTTGTTTTTACTCTTGAAATAAGATAAACAGATAATATGCACTTCAAATAATACAATTAGATTTTTTTTTCTTATTTTAAGTGTAAATTGTCTTGTTCCAATGGCAAAGTGTCTCACTTACCTCCTAAATTCAAGACAAATTTCTTTTCAGTATTAGCTCTTTATGTTTTGGTCTTCATTACACTGTTTGTTTCCTGGGTGGTCATTGTTCACTCTTTTATTGGTTCTGAAGGCAATCAGTTGCTCCAGGCTGTAATTGGAGTTAATCAAATAAGGGAGAGGAGAAGAAATAAGCACAAAACAATAAAAAACATAAGACATTTTCCTCTTACGTTCGTGAGATGTTGAATTTAATTTGTGTGCATTAACTCATAATTAATTGCATTGAAGTCTGTTGGATGTGATGTAAAATAAAAAACTTGTATAACTTTTCCAGGTTATTGTAAAATTTTAAAAAGCCCAGAAATTACGTTTTATGAAAAAAGTATCGAAGAATTACAAAAATATGAAATACCCTTGCTGAATAATCAGTTCTGTGTGTTTATCTTGGTTCTTTAGCATAAAGGTGACGGTTCCAGAGTGACAGGAGGACTTCAGAATGCCTGAGCAGAGTAACGACTACAGGGTGGTGGTGTTTGGAGCTGGTGGGGTTGGGAAGAGTTCGCTCGTTCTTCGATTTGTTAAAGGCACCTTCAGAGACACCTACATCCCCACAGTGGAGGACACCTACAGACAGGTGAGACACAAGCAACACATATCTGGGTGTTTGTTCAAAAAATAGCTTAAATAGAACTCTGTCCCCTTGGAGGCAAATGTATAAAGACATGATGGCTCATTTTAAGCTAAACACAATAGTAATATAAACAGCATCACTTCCCTTATGATTAACTTCCTGATAATAAGTTAGGTTTCATTCTGATTGAGTCAACAGGGCTAAAAAAAATTGAAGATCTGCAAAAACTTAATGTGACAAAGAGATGGTGTATATTTCAAAAGGGACAACACGCTGTACAGAACATGTCAGTATTGTTTATTTAGTGCCATAGTGCCTTAGGCTACCACATAAAATACTATAAATATAAATGCATAGAAATTTGCTAGATACTACAAGCACAAAATTAACATTTTAAAACCAGATTATACAAAACATACTAGGTAGCATACTGAAAAATACTAAAAATGTCATAAAACACAGTAAGAACAGTTTATTGAAATACAGTGAAATACAATACGTTACAAAGCAGATATAAGAATCCCATAATAAGTGGCTGTACAACTGAATATCCTGGAGTCATGAATTAAAGCCACTGGAGAATGATTTGAAAGACAAATACTGTATGTTCTTATGATTTCTGGTATTTCCTTCCAGTCATGAGAAGCTTTCGCTAAAAATGAGTTCTGACATAATGTACTCGATCTAAGAGATTTTCAGGACCAGACAGAGTTTTGAATCATGATCATTTTTACCCAACTAAACAGATGATGGTTGGTTAGAATATTGCAGTACTTATATCATACATGTTTTTTTTTTTTTGTTATTCAAGATCTTTATCATTTGTTTGTGCAATATCTCTATCGATGAGTTAGCTGAGTAAGTTTTAATGCTTGACCTAAATGAAACAGATTCCTGTCACCTCTGCAGGTGATAAGCTGTGACAAGAGCGTCTGCACGCTGCAGATCACAGACACCACAGGAAGTCACCAGTTCCCCGCCATGCAGCGACTGTCAATCTCTAAAGGCCACGCCTTCATCCTGGTCTTCTCCATCACCAGTCGCCAGTCCCTGGAGGAGCTCAAACCCATCTACCAACAGGTCTGAGATATGAGTTTATTCTGCAAGTACAGTCAGCACATTTTAAAGGGATTTAGTTGTCAAGGAAAATCTTTCAGCAAGAATTAATTAAACATATTATGATGTTTTCCTAGGTGACCTCCACAACAATTGCCATGAGTCCCAGATTATAACAAAAGCATAATTAATTATTCACCAGATTGCATTCTTAGAATAAAATAAAATTATATATTCATCCTTTATTCAGACTTGTTAATATTTGCATATTTGATTCTAATTTCTCCAAATCATTGAAATAGTTAAAAATATAAATTGCACAGATTTGGTGATTTGGAAACTCTTTTTCTTGTTATTAATTAAAAAATCTTTTTTACAAAAACATCAAGAGTAATGGTAAAAGATGCCTTAATGAATAATCAGGGGTCAGCAGATTCCTACAACCAGTTTTAATAGTTTTTCAATTTCTTTCCCTAAGAGATTTGTTTTTTTTTTTAAATCGTTAAAATGTAACATTAAAGATTAGAAACACTTTCAATAAGGTTTTTATATCAAAAAAAGTTTTCACTTTCAGATTAACAATGTCTATACCAACTGTAATATAATTTATGCAGCATATCACAGATTAACAATGTCTATACCAACTGTAATATAACTTATGCAGCATATCACAGATTCATCTGAGAGCTGCAACAGTTTCAGAGAACAGATAACAAAGAAAACCACAAAGTTTGAAGTTTGTGTTTGATTATCCCTGTTATACTCTCTCTGCAGATTCTGGCCATCAAAGGGAGTGTGGATTCTATTCCTATCATGCTCGTGGGCAACAAGAGCGATGAAACAGCCCAGCGCGAGGTGGAGACGAAGGTGGGCGAGGCTCAGGCCACATCCTGGAAGTGTGCCTTCATGGAGACGTCGGCGAAGACAAACACCAATGTCAAAGAACTCTTCCAAGAGCTGCTGGCGCTGGAGAAGAAGCGGGACATGAGCCTGAGCATTGACGGGAAACGCTCAGGGAAACAGAAACGAGCCGACAAGCTGAAGGGAAAGTGCAGCGTCATGTAGAGCAAGAGAGCAGCAGTGGATGCAGAGGACTCGCTGTGGATAGATCTACAGAGGAGGCAGTCCACATTACATGTTCCTGAACCGGGAAGCCCAGATAAACAAAATGCCTGTAACCTACTGAGGCAGTACAACCTGGAACTTTTACACCAGGCCAGAACTTGACTGTATTTGTGGTCTGTACATATTCCTGTAAAGCCTGATTAGCTCCACTGTAAACAACAACTGTAAATAACCTTGAGACTAATTTTATTTTGAAATCTGGACTTTAAAATCTCGTAACACTAGAGTTTCAATGGTTTCTAAATTGTGCTGGACCTGGAAATACTTTAGGATGATTTAATTTGGTGTTTGTCCTTCCTTCTGATAGTAATGATTTGGTAGATCGGATATAAAGCATGCACTATTATCAAGGCTTAAACTGCACTCTGGGCTGAAAGCTGCTTCTAAGTCATTACTGACCGTAACTCATTTGTATGCTTTTATCTCTTCTCTGGTGGCTTGCAGCACTGGAAGAAAAAGAGGAAATCTGGGAGTTCAGATGCAACACAGAAACTCTTTCTGGGGAAAACTCCGCACCATAAACGGGACCAGATGTTTAAAGTTGGGTCTCTAGTTTGGAACACCAAAGGCCACAATAGAACATTTATAACCTGTTTTTTTCATTCCTGGGAAAATGGAAAAAGTAGTTTATTTACAGTAGGGTTGGTCATCATTTCAATTTAAATGATTCCGATTCCTTGTTTTGATTCCAGTTCCTATCGATTCTGGATTCTTAGTCCTTAGAAGAAGAGTCATAAAGGTTTACATGTTAGAGATTAGTAACCTAACTAAATGGAATGAAATGGTATGAACTTCTCAATGAAATTTAATGATTGAACATCTAACTTAGTTATTTTCAGCCAATATAAAAATATCAGACCTATAAACTATAAAATAAATCTTCCCAATTTAACTTAGTTAAATTATCACATGGAGCTTTATTGTTGAAAACATCAATCTACTCAACTGGATGAAGTAGTGATGTTTTACACAGGAAGGATCAAATTTCATACTCCATCATTAAGTTAGGGGGATTTGTTATATAAAAGTGATTCCAAATAAACTAAAATAAGCAATCAAATTTATGATTTAAATCATTTAGAAGATTGGCAGCTCTAGATTAAAGGGGTTTTCATTATTTTGAGAATAAGTATGAAACAAAGCGGGTATGTTTTTTTAAGATTTAAAGTAAAGTATAAAATAGGATCCACTCTCTCCCTGCAGAAGATACGCCATGAATTAAGAGGAGGAACAAATTCTGCCAGGGACCTTACTTTAAAAACCTGTTGCAGCAAGTCAATGGCGAGTATGGCGGTGTTTAATCGTGTCAGTTGTGCGCCCTTCTTTGGATAATATAATCCTATCGCCCCTGTCACACATAGCCAACTGGTCATTTCTTTAAACCACAGTTTCGAATGCTGCTACACAAACAGGTGAATGTACATGCACTGCACACACTTCTTTGCTGATATTAGCCTGCTTTTATTTCCAGGCGGTGGACTGGGCATCAAAATTGGGAATCGAAAAAGAAAAAAAAGAAAATTTGAATGATTCAGGGAGAATTGAAATGTTAAAACTTGTACTGTTCTCATGTCTCAGCCCAAATCGAATTTTAGGAAACACCTGCTGATTCATTGTTGATGCTTCTGATGTTCTCTCTCAGGTGGAAGACAGACACTCTTCTACTTTAGCCATGTCTCTGTTCATCACACCTAACAATAAAAACCTACTGTCCTCTTCTGCATGAATTTACACTCTGCAAAGCCTTGCTAATGAAGTAAATGTTTGATTATGGTGTGCAAAAACAAAGATGCATTTCAAAGTTTAGAACATTTTGGATTCCCCCCTATTTATGTATGAAGTCATATGTTATTAAATTCTACCCGATTTTTGTTAAAAATTAAACAAAGTGCATTAAATAGCTGCTACTTAGTTTTTTGATGTTTACAGACTACAGAAAAAGTTAAGTTCGGTTTTTTTTATGTGCTGGTAAAAATCCCAAGTAACAAAGGCCGAAAACGTCCCGAAAAGTGAAAAACAAACCAACGGAACTTGGTTCCAAAGTTTAAAAACGTTTGCCTTTTTCCCAAATAGTGTTAAATTTGAGGCTTTATAGAGTAGCCTTGTTTTTGTTTAAAGCCTTATTTTTCTAAACAAAAAGGCTTTGTTGGGCTACTCTATAAAGCCTCAAACTCAATGCTATGTCTGGCAGTTTGAATTGAAAAAGCTTCCTGGATGGGAAGCAAGTCTTCAAACTTGGGGACAAAGTCCAGTGGATTGCTTTTTGAAACTTTTTTTGGAATATTTTTTTCTTTATGGTTTCAATAAAGTAAAACATTTTCTGTATCTGACGTACTCATCATTACGATTCATTTGATCAAGGAGATGTTATAAATGCTTGTTGATGCAATCTATATTCATGATTTCCCCTCCTAAATTTCATTTTGTTTTCCAGAAGGACAGAATGAGATATTAACTCTGTGCTTCAGAAGGAATTTGAAAATATGCTGTTTGATGCAGAATTAACCGATTGTCATGTTGGTTCTGTTAAGTGAAAACATTAAAAAAGGTAATTCAATAAGGAATGGTGCAGTTTGAATTCGTTCACAGTAGTAGTGTTACATTTATGGAAGGATGTTTCAAACCAAAGCTGAATTGTAGTTTTAGCTGTGTGTTATTTAAGCATCTGAGTGTCAAACATCAAGCCTGACTGAGGCTCAGTTATGCTTGACTCATGTGTTTTATTTTAATGCTGTAGTTCAGGTTTTGGCTTACATCATCCATGCACATGTCATCCTAAACTGTCACGTTTTAACCTGAGTGATACCTTTTAGACTTAGACTAATTTTATTGTCATCTTATACACAGAAGAATGTATACAAAACAAAATTTTGATGCATACAGCTTTTTAACAGTGAGTCAGCTTAGCAGTGAGATGAACATTTCCATGTCTAAAGTGCAGCAGTGATCAGAATGTAAACAGTGTAGGAGAAAAGGAAAACCATTTTAAAGTCATGGTGCAAAAGGCATTATATGGAAATGTTCAGTGCAGTGCAAAAAAAAAAAAATAAGGTGCAAAATGCAGTTGAACATTGAGCTGTGTCCTATTTAGAGGAATTAATAAGAAATTTGCCACATTGGTAGTGTTGGTAGTGTGCTGGGGAAGATTCCCAGTCATCTAGGTCATTGTCATTCCAAAAAAGTTAAAGCCAAAACAAGGCTTTGTTTAGGCTACTCTATAAAGCTTGGAACCCAACGATATTTCTGACATTTTGAATTGAAAAAGATTCCTGGATGGGAACCCAAGCATCTTCAAATTTCCAAATTTTTTGAATCACATTCTTAGTGGAAATATGAGGTTTTCAAGTGTGATGCAGAGTCTTAATTAGAGTTTCAACAGTTCAATTGTCTGATGGCATTGGGTAAAAAGCTGTTGCAGAATCTGCTGGACCTGCAACGACTGCTGAGAAGCCTCTTCCCAGAGGGCAGCAGGGAGAACAGTCCATGGTGGGGGTGTGAGGGGTTGCTTTCAGTGGTTGGAAAGGTTAATTGTAGTCACATAGCCAGGTCACTAATGAGGTATAAAACCTAAATGCTGTGATTTTCTCCACAAATCCTAACCTAAAATATATTATTAAGTTTCAGTTTATCCAATCTTTTTTATCTTGAGTGGAAACAAATATTCTAGAATGAGTCATCCACAACTGGACTGTTTTTTAAACAACAGAACAATGTATTGTGTAATCAATAGCTGTCCTTCACTTCCACAGCCTTTGCTACCGCTTTACAGATTTTCTATTTTATTTAATATAAAAACTTATTGAAGCACAAATAAAAAGATACACTTGATCTTGGACAACTCTTCAGGCAAACATATGTATCCATACTGTCTACATCATATTGTGTTTGAAGTATTCTGCCTTTAGCCATATTAAAAATGGCTTCCATTTAAGAAGCGGGAACTATGTGTTTCAATTTCTTTTCAGTCCTATCAGAAGTTTTGTTGCCAATTTTAATATTAACTTAAATGTCTTTATAAACACACAGACATTCACTAAATAAGAATGTGATGTGTTTACTGGAATCCAACTGGGTTGAAAACTCTGTAAAGCAATCATCGTGTTGAAAATAGACTGATATAGCTGTTCACGTCATTTGAAAAAAAAATGATCCAGGAGCAATACGGAACATTATTAAATTTAAATCAGTTCTGAATATAGAAAGCTTCTCAGGCCACCTTTGCACCAAAAAAAAGACCAATACATCATTTTGCTGCCATCTTGTGGATAAAACATCACATTACAGCTTTCCTTTGATCTGTCAAAGAAACAGACCATAACTAACTTCCAAAAAATCCTGGAAAGTGGACCTTATCAATAGCTCTCTAGGGTTTCTAGAATTTTCTGCTGATGTAGTTAAAGTTCTGATTTTAATTCAGTTTATCTTTAATATTGAATTATTCTCAGTACAGACATCTGCTATTTTTCCACCCTTGAAATAAATGCTATTGCAATATTTGAATATATAAGAGGAGACCACAAACTATTTTCTTTTTACCATTATTTTTTCTTACTGTTTATCAGGGCTTATGTGTAATGTTTTTTCCCTTTTTTTCAACCTTTTTTCACATTAAATTTTTTTTTTTTTCAACAAAACAGTCTTTATTGTTAACATTATTCATAGTTAAATGTTTGACAAATGGTATTGTATATTTATGGTTAACAATAGTGTATTTTTCCCACTATTTTCTTTTGAACAATTATTTGCTTCACAAATCATTGGACTGTATAATGTTAGAATTGCACAGATTGTTTTAATGGTCTGATCTCTTTTACTTAAGATGCATATCATCATTTTAATTAGAGTGATAAGTTTGGATTACAGTGAAACATGGGAATTTAAAGTTATCTTGTTTACCTTCTTCCAATTTGGCATTTTTTCCAGTAAAACCGAAATGAAACAGATCTCAACTAAAAGCTTTTTTCTGTCTGAGCGAATTACGAAACAAAAAAAACAAAAAAAACAAAAAAAAAAAACAGACATAAAAACACCCTTTAAAGTTGAAGTTTTATAACCTTTTTTATCTTGATTGATTTAATAATTTTTTCATTAATTATTTCTGGGTTTGTGAAGTATGTTTGACACCCTCAGAGGACCAAACAGGAAATGCGTGTTTGGGACAGAACAGGATAGGATCATGTGCTGAAATATTGCAAAATGGCATCCATAGTTGTATAGAAGCAAACTTTTTAGCTGGTCAATATTTACCTGAACCCATTTTCTCGATGCAGAATCGAAGAAGAGCAAATATTTACTCTCAGCAGAATTTAGAGTCAAAACTGATAAGAAACAAGGGCTGCTCAGTGGAGCAGTGGATAGCAATGCTGCCTTGCAGCAGGAAGATTCTGGGTTTGATTCCTGGTCTGGAGTTTTTCTGCATTGAGTTTGCATGCTCTCCCTGAGCATGTGTGGGTTCTCTCCAGGTGCTCTAGCTTCCTCCCAGAGTGCAAAAACGTTACTGTTAGCTTAGTTATATTCTCTAAATCCTCCTTGTGAGTGTGCGTGTGAATTGTTGTTTGTCTCTGTGATGGACTGGTGACCTTGAGATAGGCACCAGCACCTCAGCGACCTCATTTGGAATAAGTGTGACAGAAAATGGATGGATGGATAATAAGAAACATTTCTATAAAGCAACTAAAAAAAATAAAGAAAAGAAATTATCAGTTTTGTATAAATAAATACATAAAAGTATATATTTCAACCTATAACCAAAAAAATGTATCTAAAAAAACAAACAAAAAACACATTCCTTACAAAAAAGTAACCCATTATTACCTACAGTATAGGATAAATAATTACCTAATCAATACACAATACATCAACTTTTATATGTTTTTTTTTACAGATACTTCATTCAGTAATAATCAGCTTGCAGTTTGTTTATTTCCCATGATAAAGGGAGATTAAATCTCCTTTCAATTTTACAGTTTTAACTGTTTTCTTACATATCTTATGTTTTTAGGGTAAACAGATTTTTTACACTCGATCTAGATCTAAATAATTTTGGAACCTGTTAAAGATTGCATTATTATTAATTGCTTTGAGAGAAAACCAGTTTCCTAGTCTTGGAGATCATGGAAATAAAACCATGAGGCGATCAGCAGACAGGTGGCAGTTTAGCAGTGGAACCATGTGTTCAAAGAACAGAAGACAA
>NW_015150696.1:733955-742390 GCF_000732505.1 Cyprinodon variegatus
ACCAGTATCAATACTTTTACTGAAGTACTACTGTTAAATACTTTTAAGACCTGCCCTGCACATGCACGACCCGCTGCCAAGAGTGAACGCCTATTAAAAGCGTGCCAGAGCGTGCACAAGCCCATTTCTCCTCGTGCACGCTTCGTTAAAAGTTGCTGTTTGCATCGCTCATACAAGCTTACTTTCCAGAAGAAGATTTGCAGTTTCTCTACTATGTCAGACTCACCACCAGTAAGTGAAAATAGGGACGAGCACTTAGGACGGCCTTACGTAAACATATCACCAGAATATTGACAATTAGGAGGACCGCTTATTTTGTTGATCCAACCAGAAAAAGAACATCCCAGAAGTCAGTCCTCTCCTTTCCCTAAATTCTGACCAATTCCCTGCTTTTTCTCCTTTTGGCAGAAACCATTGTATCATTTATGCTCAGTTAACGCCTCCCAAGGTTATGATTTCCTTTCTGATATTAGAGGTTTGGATCTTATTGCTCCCTCACCTGACTGTCCACCTCTCAAAGTTTTCCTGTTCCTCAAACATAATCTCAGGGTCCACAGACTTGGATTTACTGACCTCTTTCTGGACCTCCTTCTTATCCATTTACTGCTATATCTTTGCTTATTTCCTATCTTCTTATCTCTTCTCGTCATTACCAAACAGAGCAAGACCAGAAACCTAGAGGACCCATTAACTATATTTAGATTTTTAAAAAGCTTTATGTTATGCCCTGAATTTTTGCCACTTTCGAGTCCATTTACAAATTCCTTCATAATAATATATACATTATAATCATCTGATTAATAGATAAAGCGACTGTTTAACATATCAACATTACAATCTAGATGTCTCTATAATTTCATGAGTTCTTACAACAATAACGGGTAAACTTTGTTATGATCTAATTCAAGCGTGATTAACATAAAATAAATTAGACCAGTTCTTCCAGAAATTCCATGCCCATTAATACAAATAATGACCCAGCTTAGTTTAGTTGAACCCAAAACAAAAAAACTGTCCCATTTTACTAAATTTGATTGAGCTCGTTATTAATAGTCCATCAAAAAGTCCAGTTCAACTCAATTAATTCCCAAAATACAGAATAAGCTCATCAAGCCCAACTTATTCTTACTGAAGTGTAACCCCAGTTCAATTAGGTTTACAAATAATTAATATAAATCAATACATTTACAGAATATTTATGATTAGGTTTGGTTTAGCACCAATTTGACTTTAATCAGATTAACAAGACATTTTATTTTCACTTTCATCCAGGTATTGCTTAGTTCAACCAATATCTGACCCAGTTTGGTTAAATTTTTGATGAGAAATTGAAGAAATATGTGTCAAAAGAAATCTTTTTCTGTTGTACTCTCCAGATAATAAGGATTTATAACAAAAATTTGAAGAAAACAAGGCTGGCATAACATTGATTTTCCAATTTAAATGTATATTTTAACTATGCTCTTATGTAGACAGGTCTTTCCCCGCCAAAAAAAAACAACAAATATCTTTACAGCTAATTTAAAAAATCAATAAGGGAAGATTTAATTCTATTCTATTAGAAACACGCAACATCTTTAAAATCCTAAAGGAAGATTTTTAGGTCGTTCATCTATCAAATATTAATTTTTTCTAAATCAAGAAACAAATTGTTATGAGCTAGAAGATGATTTCCTGTAAGTGACCACCAGATGGCATCAAAGATCAACAATATGATCTGTTTCCTTAGAGCTGGAGGTGCAGCTGAGTGAGCAGCAGTTGTTTTGTAGACGTTACATGAGTCACAGACAGACAGCCAAACCCGACTCACGTGTCTGCTTCACTGACCTCCTCACTGTCTGTAAATCTCAGCCTTTCTCTCATCGTGTTTTTAGTCACTGCTCAGTTTTAGACCTTGATGTTTCCAAATGACACGTCTTGTTTTCCCCAAGACAATCCCTTGACTCATACAGTGTATTTTTAGAACTTTTGCACTATTTGGAGAACATTTATAGAAAATAGGGACTGTATATGCCACATCATTAAGAATATATACACTGCAGGCCTGGAAAGATTTTTATTTTTTTTTTATTTAAGATGGAAAACCTTTGATGACTTCTAGGAACAAGATAATTTGGTTTCAGTGTAGCAGTGTTTATGACTCAAATGTTTTTTTCTATATATAAAATGGACTGGAAGCTGGCATTTGAGCCTCACCTGCAGTGAGTGCATAACATAGTGCACATTAAAGTCAAACCACTGTGATTATGTAGTGTGTAAGAAGGATATTTTTTTTACAGTCTTCCAATCAGAGAATGTTTTATGCACATGTGTTGTCTGGGGGTGATAGATATATGCTGAGTCATGCTGTTGTCCTACTCTCTTTTTCCAGAACCACTTGCTGACTTTTACCCCATTTTTTTGCTCTCAGAGGCTTTTTGGTTTGTCATCTCCGTTGTTTTTCTCTGATTTCCCCGGTCTCAGCACCTTTTACTACTACTTTATTCGAGTAAATCAGCAGTTCAGACGAATACTTATTTTACCACCTGTTATTTTGCTCTGTTAGCAGCAGATAAAACAACCTTTTTTTTGTCCAACTTGCAGTGATTCATCACATATAAAAAACAGGAATACTTCCTTCCGTTGCCTGGCTGGAGTAGAGTGTGCTCTGTTAACCTTGATGTTTGCCACTCTAGCTGGGTTTATGCTTATGCATCTATCATGCAAGCATACCAGACAATCCAGCCTGTAAAAATGCATGAAGGGTGTGTGAGTCATACCAACATAGACTGTAGGTGTCAGTGCTGCAAAACTGGCACCTCTGCAATGCAGTTTAATGCTTTTAAAAACAGGTATTAAACTCCAGCCCGTAGTCTCATAATTAGGTCATTAGAAGGATTCTTGTGAAATTTAGTGGATGGGGAGGTGATTCTGTCAATCTACCTCCAGTTAATGTACTCTGTATGTAAAAGCATAATCCCTGTTTACTTTCTAGATTAAAATCCCGGATCTTGAATGCCAGTGATGCAAAATGATTTTAGCATTAACTCAGGAGGCTCTGACTGTTGACACATTAAAATCCAGCTTAAATATGAATAGAGGCACCTACGTCAGTGAGATTTGTAGATCAAAGGACACTAAACTGACTGTTAAGCACGTTAGTGTCAGCATCATGCTGTGGAATTGTTTCATTACTACCGGTGCATTGCCCAGTTTCCCATCATATCAATAGCTAGATGGCTGAAACTTTAACCCGGTTAACTGATACCGAAAAGAAAGTGCAAGCAAATTTCTCAAATGATAAAACAAGCTAATGTTAAGCTTCTCAGATAGCACCAACAATACATGGATTTGTGAACATTGCTCAAAAGCTGTATTTTCAACAAGCAACCAGCTTCTTTAAATAAACTTATAATTGTGCAAAGAAATACATCCAACTGCTTGAAACTTTCTAATGGCTACCAAAACTAACCAGAGAGGTTGTATCTTCCATGGACACTGCCAGGAAGGACGTTCTCATTTCACCATATCAGATTATCGATAACTACATGCACCGAGTGATGGTTTTACCTAAAAACAATAACATTTTGTTTTTAATGTTAATCTGAATGACATGGTCCTGGAAGTACATTTAGATCCATTGGAACATCTCTGCAAAATATGAATCTAGATGAGGAATGCAAATCAGGGCATTTCAGGAATTTTTCCCCCACAAAAGATGAATATTATTTGTTGTTCATCTGATTTTATAATAGATGATAAGTGTGGGACCAAGAAGACTGAATATTAAATTGAATAAAAACACCCTTATTCTCTACAATTCATGCCTGAATGGATGTTAGTTTGCTAGTTAAACTGAGCAGGAAATGGTACAGTAAAACCTAGAAAAGTTTAGAAATTATTCCAAATGATCTCTCTTCAACATGTAAGGTGCCTTATATTCAATCAGGCCTTTTTACACCTTTGAAACTGTATTTCACCTTTTAATGTATTGTTTCTAACTGTACATGGACAAAAGTAATCAACAAGTTTTTCAAATTGTAGACAATTTTTATTTGTAGAAAAAGTTGTTGCTGAATCTAAGTTGTTCTCAGCAGATAGACTAAATAAACTAAATCTTTGCAAGAAGTGATATGAGTCAGATAAAAAAGGAACATCTGAGAACAACATGCCACCTCAGGATTATAGTTTTTATACATAAAAGCACTTCCAGAAAGACAATGTGAAACTGCAATGAAGATATGAAAGAGAACAAACAAAACTCCAGGAAGAAAAGTTCTGAGCAGAACAAAAAAAGAAACAAGATTATGCATTTTTATATTTGGTATGAGTCACTTTAAGGGAAAATCAAAGAAAACAAAATGCAGGAAGACAACTCCAACAGACATAACTGTAACTGAATTTACAGTATGTGTTTATAATTTATTATCACATTTTTTATTTTGAGAAAATTGATCAGAAGCAGCACTAATCTCGTTGCTCCTGCTATTCTCTTGCAGGGGAACAGTGATGTAGTCATGCTTCTCCTAAAAAAGGGCAGATTCAGCTGCAGTAGTATCCTTTTTAGGCAGGGACATTGTGTGTTTCCTATGAAATCCAAGTGAAATCATGTTGTCATTCCTGTTGATCCGAAACACTGTGTCACTATGTAACACCTCGAGACTGCCACACATTCCAGAGGGAGGCTTCAGGATAGGACAGAGAGAGAGGACAATATGGAGGAAGAAGTGAAACCAGGAGTGCAAGAGTCACAGGAGGAAAACTGGGACATATTATTTCTCAGAAGCTGCTTTCCACTTGTCTTGGGAACAGTGAGTGAGATGTGATCTAATCTAGGATCATTCTGTGTGTGCATTAACAGAAACGGTTGGAACTGCAGTAGTTCACTGAGCATAGAGTCTCTGATGTATCTGAACAGACCCCGGCGCAGTTCATGGGAGTCAAACAGAGCAGCGCGAGTTTCCCAGAACCATGTGAAAGGAAGAAACTCTGTTGCTGCAGGGCAAAAACTTTCTGTTCTTTGAGTTCAGCAGAAACAACAAGTCATACAACCTGAACGATCCCAGAAGTGGTTGAACCTGTAATGGTAAACCAATGAACCTGAAAAACCTTAGACAGGGAGGCTAAGGCAGGAATACAGAGAAAAATAAACTACAAAATAGTGGAAAAGTAAACATTATTTGCATATTCTATCCTGCATATGTAATTCATTCATTGTCCTACAGAATGTCTAAAGTGTGTTAATGAGCAGCTAAAGTTCATGATTTTATTGCCTGCACATTTTAACATCATACGTTGAAGCATGTATTTCCATCCCTTGTCCTCAGGACTCACTAAACTGCATGTTTGAGGAGTTTCCCTGCTTCCACACCTAAAGGAATGGATGACTAACAAGCTTTTGCATCACTTGATGTCATTCAGAGGTGTTTTCCTTTTGGAACCAAAAGGCCATCAGTTGTGTGACTGAAAACAAGACATTCTTTTCAAGCTACTAGACAAGAGTCTGTGTGAATGGAGAAAACCATCAAAGGTTAAAATGTCACCTCTTTGAGGCCTGTCATAGTCCAGTTCTCGAGAAACAGAGTCCTGCTACTTTGAGATATCTCCTTGCCTTACCCTTCCTAATTCAACCATTGAGGTCATTAGAACTGGACTGCATAACAAGGAGGTTCCTTTTAGCCATTAGATCCAAGTGTCTGAACCCAGAGGAACATCCTAAAGGTGCAGCAGAGCAGCTCTCAAGGAATAAAAAAGAGATTCATCATAATTCATGAATTTTTAAAAGCTAAATAAACTTGACCAGAAGTCAGACAGAGTAACAGTAAAGTGGAACAAGAGCTTTCTGGATCGGCTCTTCATGGCATGGTGGGAATTACCAGACTGACTACAAAGGTTTCTTTTTGCCAGTCTGTGTAACCTGCTTTTTTTTTTAGACCAGGATTGTCTTATTGTAAGTCAGTCCTCAAGGACCACTGCCCTGCAAGTTTTAGACGATTCTCTGCTTTATCACACCCAATTCAAATGGTTGCAGTTAAGCAAAAGCTTTTGAATCTGCCGTCAATGGAAATCAGATGTGTCAAAGTGAAGAAACATATAAAAAAATACAGGACACCGACTGTTGAGGACGGACCTTGAATACCTTTGCTTGATAAATCTATTCTCGGACACACCTTAAGGAGATAAATAAGTTGTTTTTAAACCTCTGCGGAGCTGAATGATCGTTCAGGTGTGTTAGAGAAGGGATGCATAAAACAGGGATGGGCATCTCTAGGCCTTGAGGGCCGTGTCCTCAAGCTTTAAGATGTATCTTTGGTTTAACACACATTGATCATACCTTCAGAGTTCTGATTATCATCTATTTGTTTGATTCAAGTGTCTTGGGGCAGAAACATCTCTAAACATGTCCCTCGGGGAGAGCAATTGCCCATCTCTTATCTAAAGTAGTAGATACTCTGTGCTACACAAGGGTTGAAAAGAGTTAAAGTTTGCCAACTACCTATAATCCTTCCTCTCTAAAAATCCAAGAAGTCCATATGTAGGATAGCCCCAACATTCAATTAACTAGGACACTGCATGCTAAGAAATGTTGTGTTTACACAAGACAGCTTGCAGATATTTTGTTGAGTAAAATTGGTTCACTTTCAGAATTTACATAATATTAAAGCTCTGATTTGAACCCTCAGATGATTTCTGAACAATTTATGTAAATTAAACTAATTATTACCCTTCATGGTCTCATGTTTTGCAGCTTTTTTATGAAAAGTAAAGTATTATAATAACAACATAGGTTTTCAGGTTTTCAGAGAGATGCTTTATGTTGCAAACACACATGTCTTGTATAATTTGTAAGATTCATTTGAGCTGAAGAAAGCAGTAGAGCAAATTCTCTGCAGATGAAAGGTCAAAATTAAGGGTTAGTTCCTGAGAAAAATACAGATACATCCACTCTGAGGCTTTTATAGTTCTCTATCCCTGATGTTAATGGGAGTATGCTCTTTGCTGTATTACAAGGGTCTATCTTACAAAAGAACCCGTAATAACTGCTCCCTCATATAAAGTTAGTTTCAATGTAAGCTTCAATTTTCAGCAGAATAAAAAAAAAAACCATACAGTCTGGGGGGAAAAAAACACAAATTCTCAAGAAAAATGCAAAATGAAGCCGAGATCGGTTGTTTTAGTTTTTTACAGAAGTGTCTCTGTTCAGGATGTGAACGGTGGTGAAGAGTGGAGAAACCAGAAACATCTCGACTGAAACCTCAGAGGGGAAGCCCCGCCTGGCCTCCCACCACCACGTTCTCCTGCTGCTGTGGGAAAATAAAGACCACATGACTCAGAGAAACTGACACAGAAACATCTTGCCATGATGGTAAAGCTAAGGGGATTGCATTTGAGTCAATGAGTCGATGCAATCAACTGGTTTTCCTTAGATAGAAAACTTTGAATCAATTTGACTGTATGATCTGGGGAAATGTAAAGTGTCTTGAGGTGACACGTGTTGTGAATTGGAGCTACATAAATAAACTGAATTGAATTGAATTAAAGCTGATAAAATCAGCTTTGTAAAATAAATCTTGTTTTAGCTGGCATTGCAACATCAAAATCAGGTTTTTGTTACTTTTATTTTAACCTTTAATGTTCACTTTGTTGTAGCTTTCTAATAAAATTGAAAAAGGCTTCAGATTTAGTGGAGGTTTTTCATTCACACTATGACAACAAAAAGCTGTTCGGTTTTCTTTAAGGTCATTGATATGTATAAATGTGACAACGTTTCATTGCTTTTCAACAGCATTTTTGAGCTGAACACTGAAGGACCTTGGCTTATAGGTGATATAAAAAAGAGAGCATCGGGTATTTATCTTGTCAAAAGAATAAGACTGACTCAGTTCAGCAAAATCATTAAGTGATTCTTGGAAAGAGCAAACTGTAGGGATGCAACTAAAGAAATGTCACCCACCTAAGATCTTAGGTTAAAAAAAACATAAAAAAATACATCAAATCAACAGGAGTAACTGGAACATAGCAAATCAAAACAAAGGTAAACAGAATGCATTCATACCGACCCATACATTTTTAGGGCTGCACCAGAACCAGAATCTATATGTGATACAGCACCCTTAGATTATGGAGAACAAGGACATGTTTTATAATAACCATGTTGATGATAAAACGTTCATTGACAGAATTTCCTTTGGTCTTAAACAGTGATGGAGCCTATCTGGAAGTTCAACTGCAGAAACTGATTGCTCTCCTATAACCACCTATAACAGCCAATCAGCTTTGAACCACACCTCCACGAAAGCCAATTGGAATCCAAAGTTAATCTTAAAAGGCCTCTGATACGCACTGTCTGCTCCTGTGCGTAGGCGGCGGATGCGCTGCGTGACTTCATTCAGATGACACCGATTCAACCCACCTCCAGCCCCTCCTCCACCATCGTAGCTAAAGCTTCATCAGAG
>NW_015150696.1:742845-818623 GCF_000732505.1 Cyprinodon variegatus
GTAATTGTATCAATAAATTTCTCCTGATTGTCTTTTCTCTTGGTGTGATTTTTTCAGATTGAATTAATTTTTGTCAACGATGACAAAATGATTTTGTTGACAAACATGGATCTATGATGACGAAAACATGACGACTCCTAGGTGTTAGTTTTTGTTGACGAGACGAGACTAAATATCAATGTTAGCAGTCGGTCTGTCAGACATTTAAAATGCATCATTGTGCTGTAATCTGCTAAGCAGTATCAGCCGTGCTGCTGCGTCCTGTTTGGTCATGCAGCCCACCTGGCATGCAGCGGTGCATATTCTGCATGACCACAGATGGACCATGGCAAAAGTGGCTGGGGTAAAAAAATAAACCGGAATGGTTCGTTACTGCATGCTCAACTCTGACAAACTCTGCTCTTCCAGCTGTGTTTGTGTAGAAATGCGTCTTTATAGCTCAGAGTCTCCACTTTATCCTCTACAATGATGGTTCACTCTCAGCAGTACGACTCTTTCTGCTCTCGCTACTTAATAAACTAGATGATCATCCTTTGCCAAATTTAAATGATCCTTTAGTCTAACTATCAAGATTTTATTTCTTCCAGCTCACAAGAGGTGGTGCAAAACTTTCTTTAATTTCTACCAAAAGGAATCCCTAAATTATATCCAAAGAAAATATTTAACTGCATAACGTTGATTTTTGGATAAAGACCCAGATGAAAAGGTACATGGATCTTAGAAACAAGAACAATGAGAGAGAAATATTCAATCTATGTGAAGATTTCAACATTTTCGTAACATATTTAAATTTAGGTCCGGGTTCAGTCTCCTGTGAATTCAAATCTACTTTAACCCCTCAGCAGTGGTAACCAAGTGACAAATTCTTAGAAATGAAGGCAAAATTACCAAAGAAGAAAGAAGAATGTTTATGTTCTTTGCTTTTTTGAAGCAATGAAGATTTTATTGATCTGTATGAAATGCATAATTCATAATATCAGGAAGTGTTTGCTTTCGGATGGAAAACATGTTTGTCCAAAACCATTTCTTTAATGTACATTTTGTAAACTTGTCTGTCTGCTATATTAACCAATATGATGTGTTGAACTAGATATGCTAATTTCAAAACTTTTGTGAGACACTTTTTTTTTTATAAATTTAAGCATTAATTAATAAAAAAAAGTTTATTTGAATTCTAAAAAGTAAAGTTTTCTGTCCAACAGCAATGATGAACTGCATGGCAGCATTCTATGCGTAGCAACTGTAGTATCTAGGCTAGAGCAGTCAGTCTGGTAAAGAACCTGGTTGTCATTAAAAATTATAAAGGTTAACTGTTTTATGAAGTGCATTACAAAACTGACTAAAACTAATCTAAAACCTTTTTAAATTTAGTCGACTAAAAACCAACTAAAACTAAAAATAATTTTGGTCCTGAAGACTAAACCTAAGATGAAATCTAAGATGGCTGCAAAAAAATAACACTGGTCCTAAACTGGGTTTTGCTTGATTCAAGTGCAATCCCAAAATCACAACTAATCACAACTTCAGCAGCTTTTATACTCTATGTGGCATTACATGATCCTTCACCATCATGTAGCCTCCCGATGCCTTGTTATTCTGTTATATTTTAAGCACTGCAAATCATGACAGGCTGTGGAAATGTAAAACTGGAATCTTCCCATTTATTTAAGGAACAGTTCATTGGTTGTTCCTGACTGTCTGAACGTGTTTCCTTCTTTCTGAAGGTGGGAGTCAAAGTAAGATGGTTGAAACTTGAATAGAATTGACAGCTCCAGCAAAGCAAAATTCCCTTAAAACACATTAAATGGTATTGTGGTAGGGACAACTCCGGAAATGTTCCAGTGAGCCCAAATGGAAATTTTTATTCGAGCCCTAAAAGTTGGGTGTGTGGCAGGAAACACCTGTTCTAAATAACTAACAATTCTGCCAAGAAGTCTGGTGTGACAATGAGCCAGAAATAAAGAATTTGCTCTTTCATGGCTCCTAAAGGGGAAATGAACAAAAATACCAGCACCATTAACACAGGGGTGGCTAATCCAGGTTCAGAAAGCAAAAAGAATACACATAGATTAGTTTCAACTGTTTGCATTTCCAGCTCCACAGCATAGATGGGGACTAATGTTTAAACCAGTGGATCTCAAAGGGCTGCTTTCCAAATTTTATACGCCATTCTGCTTTGACAAACCTGAGTCAAATATGACTGCAAGTGACATAGTTTGGCCATTTGAATAAATGATGGAGGGCAAGGGACACATCTAAAGGGTTGCAGAACACGGAGCCTCCAGGATTTGAGTTGGAGGTGTTAGAATCACAGAGTTATGTGAACAAATGTTAACTTTTTGGAGCTGGATTTACCAACTTCAGCATTCACATGTGTTTGCATGACAGTAAGCATGATATCGATTCTAAAAAAAACTTGCATTACACGTTTTTATTTTTTTCCTTGTAATTTTGTCTCCAAAAAAACGTCTTCAGATAAACTTGTAAAAGTCCCAAACTGCTAATGCTACATTTAAGTACAAGCTTAGGAAATATGCCTTGAATTTTCCTGCTTTATTAAATTAATGAAATGTAATTTTGTACGAAAGTCTGTTTAATGAGCTGATAGGTGATTGTGTCATTTTCAGCCATTTTGGAAATTATTCCTTTATTTGTTTGAAGGTGCTGGCAGCAAGTGATGTATCTACAAAACCTGAACCAAGTCTTAGAGACATAAAGATGCAGCTGATAGCAACATGATAAGATGCATATGAGCCACTAAGAGGGTTACAGCTTTGAGATTTTCATTTCATATATTCTGCTTCTTTCCCACACGTTTTAGTAAGTCTCCCTCAGATCCTCCTCCTCCTCTGCGTGTGGGGATGTGACTCCCACACACTCCCTCTAAACATCTGAGTAACGTTGTTCATATAAATCCCTTACCACACACTCTCTCTTTCACACACACAAACACACATAGGATAACCTCTGCACTGTCATAGTACACTGAGTCATCTGTCTCATAATGGAGCAGTCATCATATGATGACGTAACACAAGGAAACAAGACACTATAGTAATAGGAAAAAAAGGATATAATATAATAATGCTGCTAAGCACGAAAATACAGAGAGCAACCAGTGTGCAAGCAGGATGAAGAAAACATGGATCTCTGACAGAAATACGATACTAGCTGCCATAATTGTAATTAGGAAAATAGATTTGTTAAATGCTGAAAACGTTTTTAAACTTAGTCGGGATGGCTTTTTAGTCTTATCAACTTTATATTTTGCAAAACTGCAATGAAAACACTTGCTTTTGTGAGCAGATCATCTTAAATCGATGGATGCTCCCTTCAAACGTCCTTCTATATTTTCTCACTATAATTATCTTTATCTGCAACTCTTTTTTTGTGTCTGAGCTTTGGACCAAACTGACTGCAGAATCAGATGCTGGACATTTTTTATTCATTTACATGGTATTTTGTTGAGAGAGAACACATTTCAAACAAATTCTTTTTGAGTTGAGTTGCATGACAGATTGTGTTTGCAAAAAGATTTTGTTGACACATTTCTAAAACATGATAAAAGCTCTGATGTTAAAACAAGTGCTGCTTTTTTTTTAAACAACGAGATTATCAAAGCCCTTGTATTATTTATCTATTGGGGAAAATGAGTGTTGAAGAAGATGGATATCAGAGTAAGAAGGTGTTTCAAGGTTGAGGAAGAAATTTCAATATCTATCGAAATGCTGCTACAACTTTTGTGCTTGGCAGAGTTCGTTAAAATACGTTGTTCCCTCCTTTGTCAGTAATTACAGATAACTAGATAAGTGGTGTCAAAATTCAGTCTATCTCCAAAGACAGTTTACATTTAACGTAACAACAGAACACTACCCTTGAGGACAAGCGTTTAATTCCTGCAGAGAAGATCGTTTGGTTTGATTCATCATCTTCTTTCCCAATCAACACTTTATGCTTGCAATGTAGCACAAATATCCACCTGTTAGGAGTTCTTTAGCTCCTCACATCTAAGTTCTTCAGCCACCGTGTCTGAGAATTTGCTGATTGATGCTTCATTATATAGTTGAATTTAGCAAAAAAAAAAAGAAAAAAAAAAGAAGGAAAGTTCCCAAAAGAATCACACTGTGGGGTGAAGAGGTTTGTCCTACACTGTGAGCATGTTGGATAGCAGGACTGTTACAAATGGGCGAGTTTCATTGTTCTGGAAGCCTAGAGTGGTAAATAATTTGGGCTACCCCATATTCTACTTTCTGTTGGATTATTTATTTATGCACCTGTAGCGGTCTTTAAAGTGCTGAATAAAAATTTAACTTTTACTGCTCGACGCGCCACATCAGCTAATCGGAGAAGCTGATCTCTGAGCTGGCAGGGAGACAGACAGCACTGCTGATGCAGATCAATATGATCACTCCCCTGAAATGGTTTATTAACACCTAAATTAACTTAAAAAAAAAACATCTGGCAAAATATGTTCTATTTTATTATTCTGGTGCCTACAGTTTGAATTATGTATGTGAAAAACTCCTTCCAACCACCGCAAATGATAGTGGAAAACTGCAAAGAGGCAACCGGGCCAGAGGCTACCATTGAACGACATTCCTATTGACAGCGCACCGCCGGTGTATGGGGTCTGAGCAGCTCTGACAGAGAGATAATATTTGAAGGCAAGATCATAATCTTGATGAACTCACTGCACATGTGAAGGTTTAAGGTAAGCTCCTTCCAACTCTCATCAGACTAATTTTTGACCTTGCAGCTAGAGCAGCAAAGATGCAGAAGAAAGCATGCTTCAGACGCGCATCAGAGCTAAACTTGTAAAAGCATCAAAAAGTAAAAAGCACACGTGTTTTTGCTGCTCCTGCTGCTTGCGGTCTGAACATAGCATAAGATTTATCTCAGACTAGCTTTACACAGACTGTGTTCCATGTCCGACACATCATCTTTTGTAAAAATTTACCAGATCCTCTTTACTCTCACACGACCTTCCTGTCTGGCTTATCTGTTTTCTATTTTTAGAAATGTATGCATTTTTCTCGAACATCCATAAAAAAAAATTCTTGATTCATATTTTTCAACAGAGGAGGGCTGTACATCATGCTATGGCATTGCAGAGCCTGTGGAGGTCATTGCATCGACTAGAATGGCTTCTATTTGCAATAAATAAAAATATGCAAAGATGATCTAGTCTATAAATGAGACTTTAGACCAACTTGTGCTTTCACTCTTCCTTTCTCATCATTGAAATTAAGATAACTTTTGCGAGAAGAAAACCTAGATTCAACTTAAAAGGTTGAAAAAAAAAAAACAGTTATCCTTAAAGCTAGTTTACTGCCCTGATGTGAATGTATTTGAACAATTTCTCACCGACGATGAATACTAATTGTTTTCTTAAACTAAATACGCCTGCCATTCATCTTGGTGAAAGTTTTTTTAATACAAAACATTTAAACTCACAAAAGACATATCTCAAATATCATTGAGAACCGTTCCTTCATCTTGTTTGCCACAGGATGATGCAAAACTATACAAGAAGCTGATCTTTGCAGAAACCACCTTAAAATCTTAAACCTTGTGATGTAGTGAAATGGTTTGTTTTATAAAGGATCTGGTTGGCACCAGAAACTCTGCACAGCTTAGATTACTTCAGGGTTCAGTCAGCATGTTAATGTGAGGAGGAGAGAAGAGGAGAGGAGAAAGCCGCTGTGCTGCACAGCAGAGACATTAAAAACAAATAGAGTCCATTCATTTATGCAAGGAAGGATCTGACCTGCTCAACTGGGTGTGTTTAGGTCAGAACAAAAACCTGTGTCACTGTGTCCTCACTAAGTAAAAAAAAGATCATACTGATGTAATTACCATTTTCCCTCCTGCAGTAAGTGGTTTGGAAAAAGGTTTCACAGCGTCTAAGCTGCAAATAAAAAGTTGATCAGGCTTTACGAGTCAAGCTGGCCTGAACTGAGATAAATCGTTGCTGATGGTTTCTGTTTTGCAGATTCTGCACAGACATCTGATGGCTCAACAAAGAGAGCGTGGCGTAAACAGGAATGTTAAGTATGGAGCGTCTGCAGAGAACAAACTGTTGCTGTTCCCAAATGACCTTCTTCCTGTCTGAGCTACCCGGCCTGCTGGGTAGAAACATGTTCTGCTTAGCGAGGCACGCCTTTGTAAAGAACAATGAGACCAAAGGAACATACTATTTGTAACATCTGGAATTTGCAGAACTTCAGGCAGGAATAAAGCTGTCTCTGCCAGACCAAGCTTAACATAGTTCAATATGTTCCCTCCAAACTAACCCATTTATGCAGAGCTTTTTTTGTATTACTAATTTTAGCAGTTAAATAAGGTGATTCTCACTGAAGTGATCATATACCAACTGCAGGCTTACTCTCATGCTTTGTACTTTACATTCTTACATCTTTTAATTTGATCTCATATCCTTTGCATTCATTGTTGTTTTGATTTTCTTATTATCTTATTGATTGATAGACATGATATCACTATTTAGATGATCTGATAGATGATTATTGCCTCCCTGGATGCAATCTTTGCAGTAGAAGCTAAACGTTATCATTGTAAAAAACTGCAGTTAAAGAGCCTGCAGGACAAAAATCATCAACCACTTAAGAAAACTGTGCACAGAGTCTAAGTGTCCTCAGAAAATGGGCTTGTTGAATTTAATTACAGGGGTTGGTGCTAATCAGGTGATCCAGATGTGAACTTCAGGACCCGGAATGACCTCTGCTGGATGAGCAGGAAAATTGTCTCCATGTAAGGAAACCAGGCAGCGCAGGACTGTGGCTCATGACTGCTGTGTTCTGCATTGTTTGAATTCTGTAGTAGGACTCGTGTTTATCAGTGTGATGTCATCTTACTCTACCGTGTGATTGTCCACGTACATGCTATTCTCTGACTGGTGGCCAGTAAGTGAACTAAATGGAGTAGAAGGAATCTTGAAAGGGAAAATAGACCAGACAGTGCATGTGAAACAGCTTGGATCATTTCGATTTTCTGAACATTTATTTACAAATCATTACAAAATATCAGATGCAATTTAACAACAAGTATTCTTTGGGGAACTCATACAGTATATGCAGGATTGTCAACTATATACTGATAGTGGAGTGGTGCTAAATACAAGATTGTAACTGCATTCATAAAGTGTTTTTGTCATATGAGTGCACATCTGACTTTTGAGCAGATTTCATATTTTGATGATAGTCTGCCTGTCAGTGAGACCCACAGGTTGGTCACTGAGTCTAACCAGCTCCGAGACCTTTCAGACTCTGAGGATGTGCAGCTGATGTGCTACAGTTAGTTGCTGCTGAACAACAATGGAAAATATTTCTGGCATTTAAATGTTTCCACACTGACTGCACTCTGCTGTTTTCACTAGACTCGTAGTCATGCTGAGCAACCTTCGCTGGAAAAAGACAGAATCTGGAGTTGAACGCTGTTGGATGCCATGGAATTTTATTAACAAACATGTCCAACAGAAACTGTGGAAACTTTTAAGTTTCAGAGTTTTCAGTCAAAGGAAAGCGAAACTCCAGCTGCAGGGAAGTGAGAGGTGCATAGAACCCTGTCCCTCTCTCTGGGTCACCCTCAGTAGATGTTTGGATGTTTCCATCCTGTTCTTGAGCAGTCTAGAAAATAGAGAGGCCTTTTAAAGCATAGAAACAGAAGGCAATAAAAACAAATAAAACAACAAAAAATAAAACTAATGAGCTATAAAAATGCTCTTAAATTTGTGGTTATAGAGGTAATGCTAGGTTCAAGACACCATAATAACAAAAATAAACCTGACACAGAAATATTACTGTACAAAAAATATAAAAAATTAATTAGAAAACTAGGGGGTTGGCAGGTCTGGTGTCAGGTTTTATTTGCATGGTTGGTCAAACGCTAATCTAACGCTGGTGTTCATGGGCCTAATTTAGAAGACATGTCCTTTACAGAAGTAAATATGAAATATTTACTTTTAGTTTGCAAAGTCATCACTTTCAATTACATAAAAGATTGATGACAAAATCCCCCTTCAGAGTAGGTCACTTTGACAAATATGAAGGTTTATCAAGCTTTGTATCTTCAAAAGGGACCTGGGTCTGATTTGAAAAAATGTGTCAAATTTGTGCTGCTTATTTGGCGATTAAAACAATGGATACAGTCAAGCAATGAGAAGAAGGTCAAATCATTGGTAGTTCTTCTTTTAAAAGCCTGTTAGTGTGAACAAAGCATTTGTGCAACCAACCAACCAATTAATCAGTGAGTCAATCAATCAATCAATCAATCAATCAATCAATCAATCAATCAAATGACGTGTGGAAACTGCACAACATGACTAATCAGCTTAATGCAAAACAAATTATCACCCTTTATGAACTCCATCTGGTACTATTTAAGCTGATACATGCTAAAATATCACATGCTCTGTGTTGGGATCTGATCTCAACTGCCTGATTTCATTCTAACCATAAAATATTTCCATTGTCTGTCTGCAAGTTTACCAAGATATATCCTATCAGATCGTGTCCTCTAGGTGCTTAACTTACACACAGGAGATTGACGTAAACATCCTCCAACAAAAACATAAGCTTGTGTCACTTTAGGGGGAAATTGTTTACAGATTTCAGTTGCAAGTAAAGATAAATGGCTTCAATACTGGGAAAACTGAGGGAGGGATTTGTTGTGGATGTTTTTCTCATGTATTTCACTGGAAAAACTCAATGGGAAAATATAACTTCCCCAGAGGTCCACAGACTCAAATCCTTTCCAAACCTTTGGACAACTCTCCATCCCCTCCTCCACCTCCTCCCATCTCCCCACACAAACACACCTCCCGTGCTGCATGTTGGTTTCTTTCATGGCGTTAGATTTATTCCCACTAACGTCAGCAGCAGGAGGAGGAGGTCATCACAGTGTTTGCACAAAAGAGGGAGGAGAGGACATAAATGAAGGAAGCTATTAGTGAGAGAAGTGGTGGGAAACAGGAGTATAATGAGGAAATAATAAATAAAAAAAAGATAAAGCGTGACGATGAGGAGGAGGTGATAAAAGATCCAGGAGAGCATTCATAGAAAAAAAATCAATGGAAGAAAAGAGACAAACATAAAGAAAAGAGCCTAAGGAAAGTCTGATCAAAAAGCAAAAAATAAATACAAAAAATAAAGAAACCTGTCTCAGGAGGAAAACATTTCCTTCATTAAATTGCAAAAGGAAACTGTAAAAACAAATGGTTGTACCATTAACAGGATGCATAAAAAAACAAATTCTATGACAAATGTTCAGTTCTTTCAAGTCTGTACACAATAAAACCATATTTTCTTGTTCATAAATCATCAGATGCAAATAATTCACCAAACATTCATGTCTCATACTCAGATGGGTTATGATGGAGGCCTCTCCCTGATAAAACAGAGCATTGCTTTGCACCTTCACTGCACGCATGCTAAGTCTTAGGGGTTTCTAAGCAGCATGGTTACCACTGTTAGCAACAATCAAAATGACCTCTGTCCTCACATGTTTTCTCTAACGGGTCGCTGCAGAAAGCACATTCATGTCCCTATATCTAGTGTTATGGAATCCTTTCACAAATGATGCAGATCACCACCAAAATTTAATTGATTCTAAATTGGGCTAAGACATACCTGTGGTTTGAATTTTGGAGCAATCTGTCCATAACTTTTCTGTAATCTTGCTAACCAACAAACCGATGCTATCAAAATAATTTCTTCCTTGGTAGAGGTAACCGAAATACACATATGTCATAAAAGCCTCTTGAAATAGTTCACTGTCATTTTAAGTTTTTTTTTCTAATTGGCATAGTGCGTTTGTCATCATATAACATTTTTTTTTTAGCATCTTGTATCTTTCTCGTGTCAGTCTGCTTTTCTGATATTTCTGCTTCATATGAAAAGGCAGTTGTTAAAAAAAAAAATTGGTCTCATTCGTATACATTTCTTTATTTGATACTGGATAACTATTACAATTTTCTACTGTTGTTTTAGGACAACATAATCCAACAAAATCTCAGCTCAGTTAAGAGGATTGCGTTGCCTGAATGCTGTTTCCTTCACTCCCTCTGTGTCTGGGCTCTTGTTTGTGACATGGAGAACCAAACATGGCAGCACTCATAACACAGTGAGGTATGAGTCTTCTGATTTAAAAAAAAAGTTACAAAACAAAAACAAGTCCAGTCTTTCAAGAGTGGAAATTACAGTTTTTTCCATTTGTATGAAGCAGCAAAACAATTTAGAGCACCTGACCTATTGTGGCATTTCAGGCACCAAGCTGGTTTGCATCTGGCATCAGAGTAGACAGGTTGCATACAGTACATGTATTATAAACCTGTGTGTGTTTGCCCTGCAGCCTTTTGCATTATTTGTATGGGTGTAGGAGTTTCAGAATGATTTTTTTGTTGTTTTTTTTTGGGGGGGGGGGGGGTCAGGCTTTTTGGTGTTCTTGACTGGTATTTCATTATGAATTTCAGAGCTGTTGGGAATAGTCGAGACCTGACTACTCAGTACTAAAAGGCAGTGAAGAGCAGATCTTCTCAGGTCCTGCAGGCTGCAGACAGATAGAATAGCCCAACATAAAAGACACAGTAAGAGAGTTGCAAAACAATTCCACCACCACCTCCCATTGCCAATATCCTGCCTGCAACCCTGTCACCACCATCCCACCCAATGTAGACAGCCCACAGTAGACCAAGGGAGTGGGCAGTAGCCTCAGGACAGTGACATAGCCAGTGCTCCCTAACAAACACCAGCAATCTATGACAGACACCACACCAACTGGACCTCACCCTTATAACCTCAGCAAAACCCCAAACAGTTGTCACAGCTGTAGTTCCCACTGAAACAGTGCAGCAGGAACAAACGAGAGCCATGCACAAGTCCTCAGCTAGAAAAACAGGTCAGTCCTCAGAGGTGTGAAATCAGTTATATGGCTGATTGAGCAGGTCAGTTTTCACACCTTTTTATGTCTGAAAGTGCTCGTTCAGCCACCGCTCCCACCACCTGCAGGTTACTGGTTGCACTACTAAACATGACTGCTGCTACCGTTTAACACTCCACTAATGCTTCTCCTCCTACTACCACTCCTACATGGGTTTTACTCACTGATTATGTTCACAGCTTGGGGTGAAAATGATTTTAAGACCTACTTCATGCCAACTGATGAAGAGGCAATGAGCTCGGTTGGGGTGCTGGTCTCTGACCGGCTGGTGAAGCTGATGTGATTCATCTTGGGGGAGCAGGAATTAACATCTTACTAACCGCAGGTCAGCACATTGACATAATAATCAATGCAGTCCTGGTACTTTAGTGAAATTTTCATATGCTGTGCAATAATTATTTTTCCTTTCCCTCAAATTATGATTAGAGACTAACTCATAACTGTAACGTTAATTTAAAAAAAATCATACCTCCAAAGAGATTATTGCATAAATAAGTATATTAAGGGGCAGGTATTCCATTAATTTGGCGACAAAAAATTACATTTGTCATTTTTTCAAGTTAGGAAATCTTTAGTGAAACCCAAACTTTACTCTGAGTACTTATAAACTGGCACCAAAAGTCTGAATCAAGTAAAAATGGTCCTCGTGCCATAACATGTTCCTAACATACAGTATTTGTATTTGTTTGTTGGCAATTGTTATTACTTTAAAAGATGATAAAAAGCTGATAGGTATGTTTAGGTTCATATTTCTTGTCTCCCTGAGGTGTAAAGAGAGTAGTCCATCTAAATCTGAGGAAGACAAGAAAATATCAGAGCCATGACGATCTTAATATTTAAAAAAACTTGCTTTTATTTACATTCAGTGCAACACTGAGTATGCTTAAAACTACTGGAACTGTGACAAAAGAGACCTTGGTGAAGTTTATTTTGCATCCACAGAGAGGAGGAAAGTAAAGGATGTTAAAAATAACTTCAAAACTCACTCTTATGCAATGAAAAGTGTCATCTTTAGATGACGGCATTTACATTGAAACCATGGTCACCATCTAGATCTTAACAATTTTTTTTAATTTTTGTTGAAGGATACCAGGAAAGAGCTGTTTCTGTCCTCCTAAGACAAACATAAGTAAACTCTCATGAGACTTGAACTTGATCATATAAGATTTAGCTCATGGTACCAAAGCCTTCAGGTATGTTTGCTAAAGAAAATTATTTGAAAGAGATATAAATACCTGAAAGAACAAACATCTTGTCTACTAATAAAGAAGTGTGAAAGATATGTAATGCTGTGGGCCTATTTTTCTTTCAAAAACCTTTCCAGAATACCTTTCATCTAAAATAGGTATTTATAGATCTTTTAAAAGTTATTTAAATTTTCCAGACAAAGGAAAGGTATTATTCACCTTCTTTATCAGCATTTTAAATAGTTTTCCATAGTTTAAACTGTAAATAATTGACATGGACTTGGTTCACCAGATTGAAATCTGATACAAAGCCTGTGGGTCTACAGAAAGATCAGTGTGTGAGTGTGTGCGTGAATGGGTGAATGAATGTAGTGTAAAGCGCTTTGGTTAAGTCTCTTGACTTGAATAAAGGCGCTATATAAGTACATGCCATTTACCATTTACAAAGAGTATATGAGAGAGCCTTTAGGCAAAGACAGTAATGACATGTAATCAGTATAAACAATTAGGTCACTGGATGTATGATTGTCAAAATGTTTCACACATTAAAACTATATTGTCTCACACTCAAACAAAGTGACGTCGAGACATGCAGTGGTTGTAAATTTTCCTTTTACTTTCCCGTTTCTTCTGGAAATACAAACAGCATTCATATATCCGATGTGCATCGCACTATGGCTGCTATGAACTACTGAGCTTCTTCTACAACAGAAAACTTTGGACCCAAGGCTGCCCTAAATGCCTGTTCTAAACAAATCCTTTCCTAAACTCATTTCACTATCAGCAAGAAAGGTTACCAATATACTCTTATGAATGTTCACCTTAACATTAACAATGAAACACAGTGCTTTTTAATAAAAAAACAAAATGAAATATTATTAGGAAAGAGAATATAATATTTTAATGGAAGGGGGGGGGGGGCCCTTGATCTAAAGTCCCATCTGATCCCCCACAATATTATTTAATATGTCTAGAAGAATTGTGATGGTTACATGAGTTGCAGAGTCTTCAGAAAGCAAGGACTGTAAGTGGTTTAGCAGAAACCCCACCTCCACTGTAATGTTGTCTGGATCTAATGAAACCCAAATGCCGAAGTGTGTCTGTTTGTCAGAGGCGTGAAGCCGCAGGAGGACAGTGTGAGAACTTCTTACCTGACCTGGTCCTCATCAGCGGGAGGGTCAGAAGTAACACTGCCTCGTTTTCATTCTTCGCTTCGTCCAATCGCACAAACACACGCTGACCTGTGCTGAACCGTTCCCAGTCACACTTCAGGTGTTTGAATCAACATGAAGGCTAAAGTTCTCACACTCTCAGATCTGGTGGCCCTGAGAACAAACTCTTCCTCAGACTTCAAACTGGTCGATTCAACAAAGAAAGAATCTGGAGCCTTTCAACATGAACCAGCTGAGAAAGCTCAACCTGAGTGATGCTGATTAGATCAAACAAATGAAGAACTGCAATCAAAATTATTTGAAACAGCTGAATCAGCTTTTTAACTGAGGAGGTAAAGACCGGATAAATATTACAGCATTAATTAAAATGATTTATAGAGATTAAAAGTGAAATGTCACTTTTCACAGCCTTTAAGTCTTTAGTGTTTATTTGAAAATTAATCTGATTATTCCTGCGCTCACAAATACACTTGGGGGGGGGCATTAATTAAAAAGATACTTAAATTAGGGTGGAGTTTATTAGCATGCACACTGGTTTTAATTTTTTTTTTTAGCAAATGAGTTTCAGGGTTTCTCAGCTGGTCAGACGTGAAAGTTTGACATTTACACACCCTAATCTCCCCCTTTTTGTGGAGGGGTAGAATTGGCCTGACCTCCCCCATGCTGATGCCTTTGAAACCACATCCAGTAACAACAGAAATCCCATATGCAACAAAGAAAATGATTCAGAATATTTGTAGAACAAAATATATGAATGATTTCTAGATCCTAGATGTCTTTAAAGACTCCTAAAAGTGGGATTTTAGATCATTAAAAAAGTAATTTAATTAATTTGATTTAACTACATGTTGTGTAATGTTATTTGATTTCTTTTCCATAACTGAAAAATGAAAAATTAATGGCAAAGGAAAGCATAATGAACATAAATAATTAACTATTTGATGTATAAAATAAAAAGAAATGCAAGCTTGAAAAACATATTTTCATCCAAATGTACATTTAGATTATATATTTATAGAAGGTTTGTTTAAATTGATACATATATATATATAAAAATCATTGTGATCAGACAAAAAATACATAAAAATCTTTAAGATAAAAAAGACAGGCAAATAAATAGATAAACAGAGTCAATTAAATGTAAATCACTTTGGGTTCTAGATGGTGACTATCAAGCACTACATGAGTTCAGACCATTTACCAAGCCATACGTTATTGATACATTGAAATCAACTACATTTCAAATGTAACAAAAATGCATTAAAATATTGTACATGTAATGTACATTATTTTGGTTAAACCATTTTTTTCCCCAAATACACCAGGACTAGGTAAAAAGATAACATTCTTAAAAACTGTATAAAAAGGGAACAAATAAATAAAACGTTTTGTTTTACCCTGATTCTGTTTGGGAGATTTTGGCTTTGCTGTGGCTGCTTGCCACTCTCTGCTCTGCTCACTTTGTTAATTATAGAAAGCAGATTGCCCTGAACCTCAGTCAATCTCATTTCTCCCAGCTGTTATCGATACCTGCCTCTCTGTCATTTTCTGCCAGAGTGTCTCTTTGCCTTCATTGAAAGCTTCATTTCAGTTTTTTTGTGATATTATGTTATCTGTTTCTGTTTTCTATGATCTTACTGCCTACAATGGATTCTCATCGCCACCTGTCTATGGTCACAATGTGGACCACTGCTTCTATCTGTCCTCAGCTTAATCAGCCATCATCTGCCTTTCCTGCCTTCTACCAGCTTGCTGAACTCACCCGCATGCAATAGACCTTTGAAGCACAAAACCGTGTGTTGGTTGAATATCAGGTTCTCAGAAGCCTCTCATTATACATTCAATCTTAACAAGTTGATGCATTCACTTGTCTTTTAAAAAACCTAATATTGCTTTTTACCCAATAAATCCAAAGGTCCCTTATTTATAAATAGTTTTCCTTCTTTGTCCTTCTTGATTATGACTGAAAGCATCTCTGCCGCTGCTAACGTGAATGTGGTCAAAAGTAACTTTGAACATAAACCATGCAGAGATTTTGACTGTAACAACAACCAAACTGTGGTTGAGGACCTTTGAAGGTCATTTTTGCTCAAGACTGAAAGGATATGGACATGAAATCTACAGTTTCCCGTAACTTTCTGTCTGTTTGTTTGACCTTTTAGTAATTTGTAGTCAGAGCAGTAGCTCAGTTTTGAAGACGGATGAATGTGGTCACTGCTGTGTGCACTGTTGTGGGCTAAAGTGGTCGTCTCCCTGCCTCGGAGCTGCTAGTTTCTTCCTTTTCCATCAGGGCTTCTGTAATTACTGATGTGCAGCAGTTAAAATCTCCCCCCAGATTCCCGCTCCTTGTCTCTGCTTTTGATCAGAATGTCCAGCTCTTTCTGGGAACATCGAGCCTCCCACAGGGCTCCTCTGTCCCTTCAACTTAGCGCTAATGTGAAGCCTGAAGAAAGAAACTGAAAAAAACAGCAAAAGCCAAAAAAAGTCAATGTAGCATTTCTCTGAAGTCAGGGCAGGAGCTGTGCAGAAAAAATTAAAACATACAGATCTAAGAATTTATCTGACACTTGTATAACTTCTTCTGAAAACTGAAGAAATGACTGTAATGCCCTACTAATGTAGTTGAAGATAATAATTGGGTCCTTTTTAAACATAAACTTAAAGAATTTTTATTGAGAGGTCAGTCATGTGAACATTAATAATCTAACTGACCTGATTTTATTTCTGTGATGTTTTAATGTGTAATTTGCTCTGTTGTTCTTGTGTACAGTCCCTGTGTTTTGTGTAAAAGCCTAACTGGGGACAGACATTGAGAATTAGCCTTAGCTAAAATGTTGTAGTGTGTGACATGATGCATGAAACATACTTGTCCCTATCAAATAAACGAATAAATAAATAAATAAATAAAATTAGTAATAATTTCTTCAAAACAGAGAAAATGTTTTTCTTTTTTTTTCTTATAAATGTTTACTTCTATCCTTATTACAAGGAAATTTGTTCTGTGTTTTACTTCTTACTTTTGGAGAAGAAAGGAAGGCAGACTTTCACCTCTGCTAAATATCACTGGATGGATGCTCCTTGACCTCATTACAGTTTTTTGTTGCACTCAAATAAACCACAGTGCATCATAAACCCCTCCAGAAGTCAGCTTCAGCACTTGAACCTTTAGTTTGGTTCCCAGACCTCCGTTCTGACTTCAAGCTGAGAACTTTGAGATAGTCTGCCCTGCACAGAGGTCATGAACCAGGTAGTTAAATCTGATCTCTGGCCTATGAGTGTCTGCTTTAAGAGGCAGGAGGTTCTCACAGTCTGTGGCGTCACAGCTTCACACCTGCTGCACTGCAGTTCCTGAATGTTCTGACCTGCTGGAAATGCAGCTGCAAAGAGAAACAGACATGGACAAAACTTGACATAGGTCTAAATAATGAGGTGAATGAAAAGATTTTTCACTTATTATATGCATAATGTCAAAGTAGCCGGTGGTTGCTTAGAACCTTTTTTTTAAAATTAAAGTGAGGAATGGTTTTCAACCATGTTAGGAACATCCCTACTTCCACCAGGGTCTCATATATACATATATCTTCAGAAATTGGCATTTCGTATAACTATACTCCAACCAGATACTTTGCAGCCACAGAAAAGCCTCGTAATGAATATTTATTCTTGACAGAATGGCAAGAGCAGATTTAAAACCGTTGGATTCTTGGTACAGGCCATGCTTTAAATCATTTATCACTCATTGAAACATGTCCCTAAAATGTAGGCATATTTTCATCATTTCACTAAATTTAAGGAATTGTGTTAGGGATCATTGTCCCATTGGAAACCCCAGCAGTGTTCATGCCTCAGCCAACAAATAGTCTTTAAGCTGAGGTAAAGTTAAGAAATTTTGAGTTAGTCTTTCTTTCCTCACTAATCCACGGCATGCGCAGCTGAATAATCCTGTGATGTGATGCTGCAACCGCACTTGAAAAGTATTATAGTGTCTTTGGATTTAAAAGCTTCCCCTTGACTGCCGCGCCTTGGTATTAAAACCAAATAGCCCAATTTATTTACATTACATCTAGACTTACCTCTTGATTAGCAACATCTGAGCCCTTATTGGTTATTAAATAAAACACAAGTAACAAATAAAACATTGGTTATCCTTGCTCCAGCAGCATTTATTTTAATTCTTGTAAGACTGAGAACAGTGTCTGAGCAACACATTCCTCTGTATAAAGATTGTTCTCTGTCTGTTTTAACCGAGACAGAGAAAAACCCTGCTCTTTGCTCTCATCACAAGAGTTGACTCATTCCTCACCTATCTGGGGCGCAAAGAAACAGGTTAGAACTGAGTCATCAGCTGTAAAAGACAGTGAATGTCTCTATCAGGTTACATTCCATCTGTTTTAGAACAAAACCTATTTAATGTATAAACATGATAAGACTGAACATAACCTAAAAGTTAAAGGCAGCCATAGGATTATAGAAGGCAATGTTCAATTGGTCATGAGACTAAAGGACAAGAAAGGAAGAAATACATTTTACATTTGGTGAAACTAGTGTCACTGTGGAAAGTTACACTTATGAGATTTTTAGAAACACCTGAATCTGGATATATATAATTCTGGCTCAAACAATCCAATATAAATTGAGAATTTGCACAAATTCTTATTTGTTACAGTGGGTTCTATATGTTACAATCATCATGCATCATATTAATAACTTTACTCCTCAAAATAGTTTAAAAGTTTTATTGCTGATTTATATTTCCTATTTGAACAGCCCCTAATATATTTCCAAGAAGATAAAAACAGTTTTAGTGCCAATGTACTTGCTTAGTTGTCTAGAGTTGTAAAAATCAGTTGCATTAACAAAATCCTACTATTTGTATTGCTCATGACCATCCCTGCTGCTACTGTATCTCAATGAAATCACAGATGAATCAAACTCCATCAAGATGAATAATGTTTTTCTCATTCATCCTTTTGCCCAGCATCCCACACGGTTACCTTGACAACAACTCATGTGTGAATTATCACAAATCCTTATAAACACACAGCCTCAGCTGTGCGAACAGTTTCTATGTTGTTGAGGCTCAGCAGTTCAGTAAATATTTGCAGATCAGAAACCTGCAGTCAGATCATTATTATAAACAAATGATATGTTATTGTTACTTAAACTTTGCAAAGTGCAGACAAAATTGGGTCGTTCATCAATGGATGGTGAACCATGACAGCTAGGAGCAGCCGCAGGATGGAGCTGATGGCAAGCGGGGGATGATCTCTGTCTGCGGGTGCATTTTCTGAATGTGGGTGATGGTTTCTGTTTCAAGGGCTGTTAAAGAGGAAAAAGGACTGTCATGCAGTCTCACCACAACAATCAAAACATCATGATAAAAATTAGCTCTTGTCTGACACCTCATTTGTCCACACTTTAACTGTCTGATATGTGCATGCTAAAAAACGAAAAAATGTCTGAAGATCATGAAATTAGGAGCAAATTTTCGATAAACTGATCAAAGTTTTCTGCGTTTTTAGAACAGAAAACAAAATGTGCAAAAAGCAGCACATATTCTACATACTGCAATATATTACTGTCATTTGCATACTTGTGTGACATAATTGTTTTTCAAAAAGAGAGGAAAAGAGTGATAAATTACAATTGAATGCAATTCATATGACATAATAATCCTCTGGATGGCGCTGGCTAAAACACGATTAATATCTAGGATATAAATCAAAACAAAAAATGCATCCGTTTAGTGTTGTACTCAGAGTTTCAGTTCCGGTTGTGGTTGGAGATGCAGCAGAGTCAGAGTGAAGCAGTGGAGAGTCAAAGTGACGTCTTAAGTGGAGTTCCTTCATTTACAACATGGCAGATCAAAGGTCGGAGTTTCCTGGTCTTATCTTATGCATCTCAATGGAGATGCAGGACTTCCAAACATGGTAATAGCGTTTAGAAATGGTCTAAGATTCCACAAGGTTTGATTTAGGTTATTAAGTCTGTACAAAGTATGTATATGAAACATAAAAGACAATATGATTTGTACTTTTTGCTAACAGTTATTAATTTCTGCATTGGAGATATTTTGAAATCAAGAATTGAACATTTTGCAAACAGTCTGCATGAAAATAACTGTAACAAAATGTAGTTTGGTGACTTTAAAGTGGAAAAGGAACTGAAAAATAGAGACAAATGACATGAAGTTTTGAGCATGTAGATATGTCATATCAATAAATATTAGACATCTGCTATGTTAAATAGCAGTAAAAAAGAAAAACAAACAGCAATGGGAGTTTGACTTTTTTTCCCCTTTCAGGTTCAAGCGATATATAATAATCCTTTGTCTAAAACGAAAACAGAATTTCAAAACAATGAGGTTTCTGCATGTTGAAAGAGTTGAATTTGTGACATCATTCATGGTTTATCATAGTCAGGCCACGCCTAGCATTGGAGAAATCACCTTTGACAATAACCATGCTTTGTAACCGAATTAAAAACGGAACAGAAATAAAATGGGGAAGAAATGCAGCTGCTGCAAGAAACTGGAGCTTTATGACAACAGACCTGAAAGTAAAGGGGAAAAGTAATAATGAAGTAAAAAGTAAATCATGCAACTCATAAGGGAATCTCAAAACCACCATCTGGCATTATCTTTCTTCTCCTTTAGGATGATTTTTAAGGGAAACAACCATTTTGTCACAATATTTTACAAAAACTGGAGTAGATAATATCACTAGTGAAACTTTCATCTTATACAGTGATGGCTGGACTATTCCCTACAGTTTAAAATACAATAATCTGGTCTCAACATCAGACAAATGACTGTACATCTTAGATGGAAAGCAAACTATTGATGAGAACAATGCAAGAGAATCACACACTTCAATATCACAGTTTAAACTGAGCTGCAAAACCAGTTTTCTCTTCCAGCTGGGAATCACAGCAGCTTGTTCTGCACATTGCATGGGTAGAACTGTATTTTTGAGCAAAAAATTTGAAAGGGACACCATTATTATCCACTTTTGCTCTTATAAATGTTGTCACTTGTTGGATCTCAGGTTTGTATAGAAAAACCCATCTGCTGCAGTAGGAGCTCCCAACAATGACTTTCCAGAAGGTTTGCATATTCGTTTCTCACTGTTCTAGCGATACATAGTTTTTGTTTGGTTCCTGGTGCTTTTGTTTAAGCCAGACGGCAGAAAAAAGCAATTTATGCAATTCATGCCAATTACCAGCTCTGTTCTTGTGATCAAGTGAAATAAAAGCTGATATTCTCTCATCATTTTTGTTGCTATATTTGAAAACTGTGTTGCAAAGTATTGATCTGCTGCTCGATACATATAAACTAGAACAGAAAGCCTTAATTCGTATTTTCTAAAAGGAACACTGTACATTACCTTGATGGCAGATCAAGTAAAACCTTACTGCTTTGCCGGCAAAATCCATCCATCCATTTTCTGTCATGCTTAACCCAAGCAGGTTTGCAAGAAGTGCTGGTGCCTATCTCCAGCTGTCTACGGGTGAGAGGCGGTGTACACCCTGGACAGGTCGCCAGTCCATCACAGGGCAACACAGAGACAAACAGAATAAACAACCATTCACACACACACCTACGGACAATTTAGAGAAACCAATAAACCTAAAAGTCATGTTTTTGGACTGTGGGAGAAAGCCAGAGTACATGCAAACTTCATGCAGAGAGAGCCCAGAATTGAACCCGGATCTTCTTGCTACAAGGTGGCATTATTACCCACTGCCCCACTGAGCAGCCCACTTGTAAAATCAGCAAATAAAAAAAAAATACTAAAGGACTATTTGGCATTGTCTGCTTTCTTTTTGTTAAAAATAAATGTGCAACTTATTTAAAAACATTCAGGAAAGGTGTAACTCTTAATTAAATAGACAGGAAGGGATAAGCTGTGTTATCCCCTTTTATTCCATCCATAAAGGCTATTGGGTAGCATTGTGATTCTTCAAGCAATGCATTATGCACCTGCTGCCAAAATCAGATTGTGTTTAGTTGCAGCTAAATGAGGCATGCTTGCATCATTCAATGAGCTCAGAAAGCAGTAAATATGACAGTAATTTATATCAAACAGATAAATAAACTGAGGCTGAAGATGACAAACAGATGCTCAGTGTTTAAAAGTTTTAAACACAAAATCCACAGATCAATCAGTTTTATGTATTGTAAGTGCAGAAAAAAAGATCAAGTGTTATGTGGGACACTCTGCAAGTGTGTCTTTGTGTGTGTGCTTGTTTTCCGAGAGCGTCGCTCTAACTGGAAGTCACATGAATCTGTAGAGAATCCCCACTTCCTCCCTCTCTCTGTCCTTATATGGTCGCATTTCGTCTGACGGATGGTTACTCCCCCTGCAGGACAGATAATAATTGTGACTCCCCCCTTCTTCTCCTCCTCCCGTCCCGTTCTTTCTTTTTCACGTGAAGTCTTTGCTCTGCAGCAGCATGTTCCTGCTATCAACTGACAAGGCAAAATAAAACTTCCTGTTTCGATTATGTGGAAAACTATAAGAGAACAATCAGAAATGTGTTTGTTAAAACATTGTGCTGATTCTTCTGAATTAGACTAGCGAGGAAGCATGATCCAAAGCCTTCTTAAAAAATGCTGTTATCAAATTAAGGAACATCTGTGTCAGTCGCATCATCACAGCAGATTAAGGTTTCGTAGCTAAATTTGTGAGAACATGAGATTACAGATTTAAAAAAAAGAAAGTCAGGCAGTCAGCTGATATGGAGCTAAAGTATAACATCTCCAGAGAAATGAAACAACAATTAATTTTTTTTTTTTTTTTGTACTGAGTGTAAATAAATGAGTTGGTTGCATCAGTAGCAACCTTGACCCGCTGCACTGGAACTTCCCTAACCTCAGTGCTGGATGGTGATTCTGTTATTTTATGATCTTGTAATCATGATTTCCATGTATAGTCATAAAGAAGCTAAGGCCACTATATAAAGCAACCGCTTGTAAAGTTACCTTTAAACAGCAATATTTCAATAGCTGTCATCAGTATGACCTTTATCACTCTTTCAGATATCTGCTGAGGAGTTGGAGCCCAACTTTGTGTGTTTGTGTTTGTGTGTGTACACTGGTGTGTGTGCATGGTTATATGTCTATGTGTTGCCCTGATCTAATGATCTGTCCAATGTGCACCCTGCCTTTTGCCTATAGACTGCTGGGAATAGCACCTGATAATTAATTGATTGACCCTGACAGATAAGTGGCAGAAGGTGGATGCATGAAGAAATCAGGAGAAGTCAATAACTGCATGATATCCAGGCCTCTAGGCTACACATAAGTCTAAATTCTTGTCCTTTCACCACTTTGCTCGACAGCTGGCATTAGCTCCAAAGATGTTACCATGCATTATGTTCAAACCTGCCTACTTTGGTCTCATTTGTCTAAAGGACATTGTTGTAAAAGACTTGTAGTCAATGCAGATGTAACTTAACTTCTTTTGAAGCAGTGGAGCCATACTTTGCTCTACCTAGTAGTTGTCTGAACAAAAAGGAACTGTCCTATGTGCAGATGGTCCAAAATGCAGCAGCTATGGTGCTTAAACACACCAACAGAAAGGCCATATTATACCGATTTTAAATCCTCTTCATTTGCTCTCAGTGTTTTTTGCCTTCATTTTAAATTTTTGGTGCTTACCTTTAAAGATCTCTATGGCCAGGTTTCCTTGTGCGTTAGAGCTCTGTTGTGTCCCTATATCCCTTCTTGAAGGCTAAGGTGATTAGATAAGAATCATCTCATGGTCACTTTTACAAGTTTCAAGAACAGAAGTGATCGCTCCCTCTAGGCCATTGCACCAAGGCTCTGGAATGATCTCCTGGTCTCTTTCCGTTCCATTAATTCTGTGGAAGCTTTATGAAGTGAACTCAAAACCTCCCTTTCTCAAAGCTTTTTAACAAGTCCAGTGTGTTGTTGTTTTATTGTGACTATTATATAATTATGCATTTGATTGTTTTATCTTTGAATTCTGCAATGCACTTTGGTGCCCCAAATGTCTGTGAAATATGCTGTATAAATAAACATGTACTTACTTACTATAACCTCTCTAACTAAGCCAAATAACTGCACTCTGAGGCCTGTAGAGTCTGACACGCTGTCTATTTTTACCATATCTGCTAAACTGTAACTCTGACTTACGAGAATAGAATATTCTTCAATATTTTCTACTTGAATATTTTTTCAAGTCTGTAGAATGTCCCTTAAAGACTGCTGTACAACATTATGTGCTAATCTACGGTAGTTGATGATTTATTTCTAATTTGACATACATTATGTTAGCATGCTTCAAATCAGACTTGCTTTTAAGGAGGTAGTCAAATGATGGGTATTCAATGTAATACCAAATCAAAGTAATCCTGGTTACATCTCGTTAAACAGTAGCAAGGGTGGCGTTTCTTTTTTCCATTTCTGCATAAGTTGTTGTGTGTAATAAGCTAATGCTAACTGTGAAATTAAAATGATTAGCATCCATAAATGTATTGTTTTATTCATTGACATAATAATATATGAAATAATACATGACTTTCTACAAGTCAGTATCTGCTTGCAACATCTGAGATGTAGACCCACAAAGCTGTAGTTACTCCTCCGCCCCCCATTTGACGTCCTTTGAATTTTTCAACTCTTTTGCGTCAGACAGTATGTCAAAGCAAGCTGTTAGATGGTGGTATATTTTATGAAGAGTGGGGGGCTTTGTATTGAGCCTTGGGGAACCCCTTTAAGATGGACGTAGATCTCTGTTCTTCCATGACAAACTGAAACACGACTGCATCATGATGCTTGAAGCCTCATGCTGCACGCGTAACTTTCCTCCCACTCTGCAGATGCAGAGCTTTCAGGCTGTGCTCACCAGCTTTCAGTTCCCTCTGTGGTCGGTGAGTCGGCGGGTGTGTGAAGCTTGGGGCGGAGAGTGGAGAGGGGGTGGGTGACGTCTGGGGAGGCTCCCCTGTGTGGGTCTGGACGTCAGTGGTCAGACCCCTTTCTCATGGAGGTAGAAAAGTCATGTGTGTCTGTTTTTAAGTGAAATATTTGATATGATTTTAGAAAATTGTCGATATTTTAAGTGTCATTGCTTGCAGAAAGAAAGAAATATAAAAAAGCAAGACTTTCCACGTGGAAATTAGGGGTAAACCTCTAAATGTTTATTATGAGCCTCACATAAGATTATAATGTGCAAAAGTTTTAATTTACACCTCTTTTCTTTATATTTTCCCACAGAGCACCAGTTATTTCAAGGTATCTAGATGTTTATATTTAAACATTGCTTTTTGTCATTTTAACCACAGTATTTTGAACTGACAGCTTGCTGTGTTTCATGTGCTTTATAAATTCAGAGCATTTAGAGAACAAGAGGACACAAAAAAACACTGTCAACAGTAGATAAAAAGGGTAAAAATCAAGATATCTTCAAAATACAGAATAGTCCAGCTGCTTGTACGGACAACAACTAAAACAACAACAACAACAAAAAAAAGACTTTTACACAATAGTGCAGATCTGTGTCTTTGGCATGTGGTCAAGTGTTGCAATCTGCAAGAATTTAAAACAGAAAAAGGAATAAAAGCTTCTTTCAGAGATAAAATAATAAAAAAAAAGACTGTTTTTGACAGTTACAACAAGTTCCTTAACAGGGACTTAGTGTCTCTCTGAAGCATTAAATGGTTGTAAAAACTATTAACCACTTTGCTTGAGAGCTGCACTTGTGCATAGCTGTATTAAGCTTTGCAGGATGAGCTGAGTTAATTCTCTTTTTTCTTTGGGAACCGTTCATCATTCATAGTTAAACCTGACCACTTTAAAGCCCTCCTGCAGATTATTAAGTTTCCATATCTGGTTGAGTGATATTTATTGATGGGTGCGTCTTGTCTTGTGCCAATGATTTGCAAAACCTTTAAAAGAACACAATGTGATGTTCTAAAAACAGAAATGCCAAGAATTCGTATATGCCTCTAAAACCAGCTGACCATGCCTATCCAATCATGTCCTCTGCTCCTGATTTTTGTGTTTGTTCTCATTAACCCAAAGCCTTCTGCCTTCTTTTCGTGGAAGTTCGCTTCCTCCTATGGCTGCAGCCACTGCAACACATTAACCAGCCAATAACAAACAATCACACGCAGGAGTTAAGTGTGTGTTTCCAAGAGCTGTGTCAGCTGGGAGCTGTTAGTGTAGAGGCCTCAGTTACAGTTACCTCCACAGATAAGCAGCTCTGCAGAAACACCATTAGGCTGACATGCAGAAACATGATCGTACTCTGAAAGGAACCAAACAGTTCCTGCAGGCTGTGTTTACCTTGAATAAAGTTTCCTGTAACTCCAGAGGAGAGTCAAGGAGAAAATCAACATGTCAGTCATTTGACTATAAAGCAGTTAATGATACTTTACAAAGTTCCCTTCTGATCCAAGAGTGGCATGTTTCCACTTATATGCAACTGTTTATGCAAGCGGCACTTTCTAATCATCTCTGACCAAAAAAGGGTATAGTTGCAACACAACAATCAGATTAGGCAGCATATACAGAGATACAATACATGCAAACTGAAAAGAGGAAATCTGGTAACTTCTCTGTGTTTTGTGTGAATACAATAGAAAAAAAATAGAAGAGAATAGAATAGAATAATCCTCAACAGTCTAAAAGAGAGAGAAATTAGGTTTTTCAGATGAAAATAGGGAAAAAGCCAGAAACTGCATAATCAAGTCAATTTCAATGTAAAACTCAGCAGGATTGTTTAGATTTTAGCAAGCAAAATGATCTAATATTAATTGTGCATATAAATAGCAATGGATTATTGAAAAGGAAACTGGAGGTCATCATCTAATGATCAGCATGACTTTGCATAAAACAGATATTTGACAGTTTGTGGCATGTTTTTTAAAAGGATGAAGTATTAAAATCACTGACCTCTGTGAAATGGAGCCACGAAAGGAAGCCCTTAAAAAAGCAGGCAATGGTATTCAACTATGCAGAACAATGTTCCACTAGTTAGGTATTAAAAGGTTTGGTTTTGCAAATCACTTTACACTGATATAAGGAAGATACCATAATGTTCACTATAAACATCCATCCATCCGTTGTCCTTGTTGGATTGCTGACATCTTACAGAAAGACCTCCAGTTGGGGTGGAAACCTATACAGTAGGATTGTCGTGCTGCAAAGTAATAATGCTACTCACTGCCTCATTTTGCAGTGATGCATTAAAACATTTTTCAAAGGTGAACTACCGATAATGCTCCCTGGTGCTTTGCTTTTTCTGCACACTGACTGCACTAAGTTAAATGTTCTTTCCATGTGTGTTCCTCTAAAAGCAGATCAAAACAAGCTCTATCCTGCCAGAATGCTCATATCATCTTGTAAGATTTAGAAATTCTTCATCTGTTTACAAGAAAACCTGTTTTTTTTTTTTTTTACTAAGGGGAGTGATTTTGAATTACAAGAAAGATCAGCAGCTGTGTAATGTGTTCTCATAAAAGGAAAATGTTCCCTCCTCTTTCTTTCCCTACTCAATATGCAAAAAAGGCTGCATGGTATCAGCAGCTTTAGAGTTTTTGCATGCTGCCCTGCAGGTTGTTTAAGTCGAGAGAAGAAAATGACCATTAATGTCACGTCGATCCAAATGCTTTCAACCAGCTGCAACTTGCTGCACGAATTGTGCAGCATTGCCTCCTCCATCTCCTCCTCCTCCTCCTCCTTCTGTTCCCTGCCTCCCTCTCCTCCTGCATCATCACCTTCCCACCCGTTCATGTTCTTCTCACCCTCCCTTTGTGTAGGTGATTGGTTTCTGTTCTCAGTCGAGGCTTCCAGCAGCTTCTCTGCTCTTTATCTTTGATTTCAATTTTGTGTGTTACCATCCCACTCACCTCCTTGACATTTTCAGCTCCTCCTCAGACCTCCGTTGACATAATTTTCACAGTTTCTTTCTGCTTATTGCTACAGTATTACTTTTAGGTCATTACAATCAGCTGAGAGCTTGGACATAGAAAAATAAATCCCTTTTTTGGTCAAAAAGAGGCGGAAGCACTGGGACGGTGGAGCATATAACGGTTACCATACCTACCAGTTTCTCATTGATAAATAGCAAAATATATAAAAAAAAATGGTTAAACAGAAGGACTAGGAGCAAAAGTAACGGTAGCTGTTGTGCTGAATGTATTTAACTGATAACTGTATTTCATCTTAATTGTAAGCTGTGCAAATGTGTTCCAGCAGGAGGTACAAATCACTATGAATATATGTCAGTGTGTTTTAAAAGAATATAGCAACACTTGTTGAAAATGTATCTGATCCTAATATTACTGGTAAAAAAAAGGATTCCAGTCTTGAATGACAAAAATGCCCATATTTATTATTTTCTAAAATCACAATCATGTTAGTTTAGTTTAGACCTTTAAATATATAGCGGCAGTTTTGTAGTTCTTCCTGGGGCATGTATAACTAAGAGCAAGTAAAAAGGCGAGTAAAGAAATAGTTTTGCAATCTAAAAATAAAATGTTAGATTTTATATTGGCTCCTGTATGTAGGACAGCTCTGGCACTGTCTATGGTTTTAACAAGAGCTGTTGAACAGTTATTTGAACAGATGATATTAGGATCTACAGTTTTGGTCTCCAAAAGCCTTTTCCTATGGTTATGTAATTCTGCAGACTTGTTTCTAAGATCTAAAACACCTTCTGATTTTTTCAGTTCTTTAAACGTCTATTTTGTCACATTAGCCTGAACTTATCATGTGTTTCCTGCTTCTGTCAGTGAGCCCCAGGGCAGCTGTGGCTACAATGTAGCTTGCCACCATCAGTGTGTGAGTGTGTGTGTGAATGGGTGAATGAATGTAGTGTAAAGCGTTTTGGTCAAGTCTTCTAACTTGAATAATGGCGCTATATAAGTACATGCCATTTACCATTTACCATTCCTTGGATGAGGTAACTGAAAGGAAATTTCACTTTCGTTTCACACCATATCCCTTCAAAGTATTTCCCCAGTATTTTGGCTGCAGAACATGTGACTTGTGTGTTGGCAAAAAAAATTATAGATTTGGCTAAAGATATGAATAATCATATCATAAAGATATGAATAATTTTGTAGCTTCAGGGAGACAGAAATTGTTTGCAGAATTTATGATTAACTGACTCCTTCTCAGCATTCTTGGGCGTTTTTTTTCCCCTGGGGCTTTCTGGATTCACAAGAACTTCCCAAGTACCTCCAGTATCTGTGTGTATGTCTATGTTTGGTGGAGTCAAATTTGAGGTCCTTTTGTGGTAAACTGGGTGTTTAAACTGGTTGAACCTCTTCTGGTGCCTTAAATGGGTTCTTTAGGTCCCTACAGATGTCAATTTATTAAATCTGCTCTCAGACAACTTTTATTTCTTTCACTCTTTTCTTTCTGTATCTGAATTGGCTGCATTTCTATATAGTTGCAATGATTTCTTCCTTAGTTTATTCAACACTCTGCGAATCACTGTGGGAAAGGATCAAAGACATGAGATGAACCAACCAGATAGCCACAAATCAAGAGCCCATAATGCATGTTACTCCTCTGTAGTTGAAACCTTTTGTCGGCTGCAAGTAAAAACAGATCCATTTAGGCTGCCGTACCCTCTCACACCATCCCATCATGTCTGCAGCAAGTGTTTGTCTGAAAGCAGACCTCCTTTTCCTCTCTGTCCAACTGGTTTGTCTTGATTCTCAACTTGATCCACAGGTTTCCTGAAGCTCCAATCCCAAAGGAAAACCTACACCTTTTCCAGCACAAGCTGATCCCAATGAAGGAACAGAAAGTCTGTTCTTGTGTCAGTCTGAAAACACAAAAAACATAATACCATAGTAAGATGTACTGCGGTCTGTCATATAATCTTTGCTGTTTACAGAGGGTTTTTGTTCTGTTTTGCTGCCTAAAGCTAGAAAAACTGCATTTAAATCCTTTAAAACTCCACAGCTCTGTAACCAAATTCCCCCCAAATTGAGCAAAATCTCCCCAACCTGTTGCTTTTGTTTTCTGTGGGAAAACTATCATCAGGATTCTTGTCAACCTGTGTTAATTTGCTTCTTATAATCCATTTAGCTCCTATCTCTAAAGCCATGGAGGCAATTATCGATGCTTGCTTCCACATCAGATCAAGATGAACCACATCTGTGTGTTATGTTTTATTCAAGTTTCCCATATCATCTTTATGTACTGAAAAAAAGAAAACACTCAGTGATCAGTGATCTGATCAGACAGAAACAAGTTAAGGTACAGTAGAGCAGAATAAATAAGGTGCATGACATAGCATCTTTGGAAATCTGCGAAGCTTGGTAGAAGGAAAACAAATTACAAAATTAGCCATTTAAAATCAATCCCTTGAATTAACTTTTCTGAAGAGGAAAACATTTAAAATAAATTACACAGCAGGCTAAAGAAATAGAATTGGTCAAGTAGAAGCAAAGGTGACAAAAAATACTTCTAGAAGTATGTTTTTTATGCGAGTAAGTCAATGAAGAAAATGCAACTGAGTAAGAGTGACTAGTTACTGCCCAGATTTTCTATCAGTGGGTCTTTACTGTACAAAATACAGCAGTATTAAACTTTTCAAATGCAACTTTGCAAATCTAATTATATTCAGTTTCAGGACAGTTTCTGCCTTCCTGCACAAGACATGCTTGTTCACTCTTTTTCCAACTGAATCATCAGGAAACATGCCTACAAGGCCATTTGAACTGCTTTGTGTCTGGGAAATTTGCTAAATCTTGACAAAATATGTTAAGACTTGTCTGCAATTAGAGTGCAACCCCTGTGTCTGCAGGATTCCTATGTGATCAGACTGATTTACTGCAGTGACTCTTCCCGCTGCAGCAGAACTACAAATAATCCTCCATCACATCGAGCTGCTTCCAGTTTCCCAGCAGTAAAGTGTCGCTGTGATCTTCACACAACAAACAATCAACTGCTGCAGAAACCCAACACCGCTGTAAGTGTGTATGTGTTAGAGTGCATGAGAGCCGGCTGAGTACCCAGCACCACATGACCGGACAGAGGCGGGGGGGGAGTGTGAGAAAGAAGGAAGAGAGGGCGAGAGACACCGACAGAGACAGTGGGAAAAAGTGGAGAGAGAGAGGCTTGGGAACAGAATGCGGGAACGTCCCTCCAATATAAAAATCCCACATCTGATTGCCTTTACAGCACAAAAATGATTTCTAAAAAAGATAACCTGCATTTAGGAGCATTAACAGCTTTTATCATTGAGATTAGATCAATCTTTCCTAGACAGATACACCTAGCTGGTTTACTGCCTTCTTTTCTATGTAGAAAGTATTTATGAATTAGTGTTTTTATGCTTCTTTCTGTTTGCCTGCCTCTGTCTCCTCCCAGTCAGCCTCAAAAGATGGCTGCACACACGGAATCTGGTTCTGCTGGAGGTTTCTTCTTAATAAAAAGGAGTTTTTCCTCTTCACTACCACCGCATGCATGCTCATTGTAAGGGATTGCTAAAAAGTCAACAGCAAAATGCTAACAGATAACTAATGTTACACATATTGATCTAGGAGGAACCTGTCCTGCAAGTCAATGACTTGATGCAATCAGCAGTTTGTCCTTAAACTGAAAACTTTTTACCAACCTAACTGTTAATCCGATTGCATTGTCTCTTTAAAGTGCCTTGAGATAAATTGTGTTGTGTTTTGGGCATTATATAAATAAACTAAATGGTATTGAAATTGCATTGAATTAGCAGAAAATGTTAAAAATTTTCATTTTGCTGCAAAATATCTCACTCCTTGGGGCTGTTTCTAAGAGAACAATAGCTTAAATTGTTGTCTATATACCATATCATTATTCCTTCACTTATTCATAACCTTTAACTAACTGTAAGACTTTGCAAGGTTTAGCATACGTGTTCAACCTCTCTAGATCCCGTGTTCTGTCAGATGAGCATACCCCTTCAGACCAGCATACCCATAGACATCAGATTTGTGTTTAACCCTTTAGTTTTGTACGTAAAATACACTTTAAACCACCTCAACGGGCATGTATCCCTTTAGTCATGTCCCAAAAAAACTATTTAAGGTCAGATCGCCATACACTTCAAGAATCACCAAAAAGTATGTAATTAAATAGTTTTTTTTTTGTACACGACTATAGGAATACACGCTAGTTGAGGTACCCCACTTCTGTCCTGGGCTGCCCTCTGGACTCGGTGGAGGAAGTGGCTGAGAGGAGGATGCTGTCCAAACTCACACCCATCATGGACAACACCCCTCACCCTCTGCACCAGATTGTAGAGGATCTGAGCAGCTCCTTTAGTCAAAGACTTAGACACCCTGTCTGTAAGAAGGAGCGCTACCGCAGGTCATTCATTCCTGCTGCCACCAGACTCTATAATACTGCACTATAACCACAATAACTTCTGTAAAAACCACTGTGCAGCTATATTATTGTTTTATTTATTTATTGACTGTGCAATATTCTGTGCAATATGCTGACTGTGCAATATATGTGAATAGAATAGTCATACCACTACTTCACCGTTGCTCCTCACCTACTACACATTAATTTAAAAGTCAATCCACCTGTATATAAGCCATCCGGATTGTACATATGACACCTCAAATCAATGTGCTAGTCCCTTGTATTTTTTATTTTTTTATTTCTTTTTTTTATTTTGTTTTTCATTGTGTGTGATACATGTACACTTGCACCTTAATCCTTATTTATCTTGATATACTGTATATACCTTGATATACTGTATATATATTGTTAATTTTCAATGCACCTTTTTCCTCCTTGTTTGCACCTTCTTTAATTACTATGCCAATATGTGACCAGTGAATTTCTCCGCTGTGAGATCAATAAAGCTCATCTAATCTAATGTAAATCTAATCTAACTTTAAAGTATTTTTCGTACAGAACTAAAGTGATAAACTAAAGGGATAAACGGGTTTTGACTATGGGTATGCTACTGTGACCGGGTATGCTCATCTGACAGAACACTGGTCCCTCATAGTGCTCTCTTCTCGTCAATTCAGCCCACAGGTATTCTGGAGAACTTGGTTGTTGTGACTTGCTAAACTAAGAATTAGAAAATTACATTTGTATCAGGTGAAATGTCTTTGTGTTTATTGGTATGCAGCTGTTGGTCCATTTCCCAAATGAAAGACCCAATGATGACACCATTATACATGTTTGAGTATCGATATAATAGATTACTTTCCACAGTCTTATATAAGTAATACATTTTGGAGAAATATTTTTTTAAGTGAATTCTTTTGAAAGCAAGTTTATAAACAACAAGGTCTTCCCAAAGTACTGAAAAAAATAAATAAAAATTAATTCATATTACAGCATTAAGGAGAACTTAATCAGAAACATAGGACAATAAAATGCCATTTGGTCAAAACTAGGAAAAACAGATTAACAATTTAAAAGACGCTTAAGAAATGAAAGGAATACCAAAGCAATTGAAATGAATACATACTTGTCTAATATTGATAGGGGAGGATATCAAGGTTCTGGAGCCACAACAGAAAAACCCTGATCATCAAGCTGTATTTGTTGCTTATTCATTTTGGGACAAAATGATCCGATGATATTTGTCCCCTTGAAGCAAAATAATGCTGAAGTAGGTCAGAGAGATATAGGGGTGTAAGTTCATTAAGGTACGGGTCAGCAGAAATTCAGAATCCATTATTTGAATCATTCCAGGGAAGAATGATAAAACTGGCAATGTACAGCCAAACATATTAAACACTGGTTAAGAGTTGAGATGCATCATTCTGAACAAGCTGACTTAACACAGCATAAAGTGATATACATACAACAGAGTGCATTATGGGTGAGGGTGGTGGTCTTAAAAAACAAAACACAAACAATATTGTGTTCATCAGTTTAAATCTTACTGGAATCTCTGAAGATCTTATCTTTCTAGAAACACAAGTAACTAAAATAAAGATGAAATATTTAGCTTTCCATGGAATGACCTGATTTATTTTCCAACATTGCTAAACAGGACTTTACAGTAAATGTGACTTTTTAAAGCAGCTTAACTCAGAATGACCACAATCATAAGTCTTTCTTCTGTGTCTGCAGGGCATAAACAAGGTTTAGTAACTTGAGTGCATTGTTTTCTAACACAACCAGCTGACAGTGACGTCATGTGAGCCCTTTCTCTTTCCCCGTCTGAGCAGGACTCACCCGCCTTCTCACTCCACCTTCTTGGATTGGCTGGCTGAGCCCGGCTCAGTTTGACTGGTCCAATCACTGCAGCTATGTGAGAGAGGAGGTGAAGTCACCCCCAGCTGCTGACTCACTGATCACATGAGATCAGCTTCCATCCCACCCGCCTCAATCAGACCCATGATCTCTTCCCGTAAACACATCATCTGACCAAAATTTTCTGTGTGAGTGCTGTAACACACTTAATCTCAGCTGATGTCAGACTACATTTTAAAACATGACCTCATCCTGCAAAAAATCAGGGGAAAGAAGAAAGTGAAAACAACATCATCATGCAGGTGCTTGTTTATGTGTTTGTGCATCACATGCAGAATGTAAAAAAAAAAACAGCATTCACAGATTATTAATTGAAGTGATCTTACCATGAGTTTAGTTTAAACAATGAGACTTTTCTTAAATTTTAAAGTGTTTTTTATCAAACGTTTTCCAGGTTCTCTGATTCTTTGAATCATTTTTATTTAATTTTTCCTCCGCTCTGTTCTTTTTTTTAAAATTATTATTATGAAAATATATTGTGCCATTTTTTTTACATTGGAATACAACTAGAAAACATATATTGCAAAGGAACAAAAATTATATGATTAATAAAAAATCTTAAATCATTCTGTTGCATTTTGGACTATTGCAGGAAGAACCTCAGAAGTCTTGGACACAAAATAAAGTTAAATACAAAAAGGTTTATTGTTGCAAAAAAAAGTTTTAAAATATAATGCAGGGCAGATGTTTTTCTTAACTACAAAAGGCCAAGATCATACAGTTATTCCAGGAAAAGCTTATTTAAATAAGCTTATAAGCTTATTTTGTCATGAGTCTCATTCATTCTGTTTTTATATTCCATAAAGCTTCTTTTCATCTCAAATGAATGTAAGTTTAATTGTCTGTCCATTGATTGCTGCCACCCTGCTTCCCTCTGAGTCCTATAAGTGTTTTACTAATTATAACATCTATTTGACATACACCTGTGATTTAGTTAGGTCCTTCAGAGCAAACTATAACATATTCATCTGCTAAAATCCTGACTTACCCTGTAGTAATATTTTGTTGCACATTTTACAGACTTTTTTTTAAATAAATGAACTAATAACATTATATGCAATAAGAACTCTTTACGAATGGAAATCACTTTTTGTAGAGCCTGAACTGAATTAAAGGTATGTGTTTTGTGCCTGATAAGTATGTTTTGTGTAAGAGTGTCAGAGGCAGCAGAGATACAATCCATGTCAGTGGTCTTGCTATCTCTGTGAGGAGCCTTTTTGGTTGTGTTGTCATGATCTTGGCACTGATGACTGGCTTAATTGCTCATTCCATTCATCTGTCTAACGCTGCCTGGTTGCTCATTGCCTCTCATCTGATCCACCTGCTCCTGTCTCTATTTAAGGGGCTTGGTTCCAGTAATCAGGGCCAGATTATTCTTGTTCTCTCTAGCCAGTGGTTAGAGTGTTTTATAGAGTTCCTTGGTGTTTTTTATTTCCTAATCCTGACCTGTTTTGCCTCTCAACCACTGAGCCTGCAAGTTCCTGCCTGATCTCAGTGGTGAGAGGGTTTTTAGCATTGCCTTAGTGTTTCTGATTACCTGCTCCTGTTTTACCTCTAAACCTCTGACCCTGCCTGTTCCCGTCTGAACGGTTTGCCTTAACAGACTTTGGACTCCTGGACCTCTGAACCTGCCTGTTCCTGTTCTGATCAGTTTGCCTGACCTGGCTTTGTACTCTTGCATGATCTTCGGGGATGAAGCATCTGGGACACTATGAGTGGCGCCCTCCGCATCTTGTTGGCAGCCCACTGGCTGGATCCTACCTCGTTCTCAGGCTTCGGACTGAACTTGTAAACCAGGTTAGTCACTCATGTCGATAATCTCACTCCTTTACATTTACATGGTAACTAACCTGTGTTTTCCTCTGTCCAGAGTTTGCTACCTCAGACACCCTAGCCTCTGCTACTGAAGATCTGCAGGAGAGTGTTGGCCTAGTGGTTTAGAGCAGTGCACTTGTGCTCTGAGAAGGTTGCAAGTACCCAGTTTGATTCCCACAGCCTCCACTTTGGCTTCCTGAGGAAAACTGTTAACCCCACACTGCCCCTGGGCACCACACAATGGCAGCCCACTGGTCCAGAGGGAGATGGTTCAAAATGCAGAGAGTCCCATTGTGGGACAATAAAGGGATTTACATTACTTTGAAATTAACGCCTTTAGACAAAGTCTTGACAAATGTAGGATTAATGATCTCCTCTTGCTCTAACAAGACAACAACATTTTGAGCTTTTTTTTATACATATAATCATGTAGGTAAGTTTGACCAATGAAAGGCACAGATGTGGTCTTTAATGACTGAGGATCTTGCCAGTTTCTTTGAACAAAAATGAGAATGTTTAGGCAAAGAGGAACAATGAGTGCTCTGCAGGTAAAAGTTCATTCTGCAACTGGCCACCCCTCACCCTTCGGTTGTGTTCTGGTACACCTATCAACCATGTGATAATGTGTAATCACCTTGAGGATGTCCATGCAAACTTTGACAGAATATGGACAACTATAATAGAAGAATTACCATATGGCTTCCCTTAAATATTGGCTTTCTTTTTCCCCGTTGTTCAAATTTGACAGGTTTTGTTTAACAAAGAGATCTCTTATCAAAAGAGGGCCAGAGCTATGTCTGGATATTTTTCCAACATTATAAAAACTATCAGGGGACCCTTAACCTTTGGGATAAATGTAAGCAAATCAGGAGTCGTAAAAAAATGATTTGCCAAAACCTTGAAGATATGAAGCCACAGGTTATTGTCTATACAAAGAAATAATGTATTGCATTACGATAAGACAAAAATAGATATCAGGTGTGTCTGACTGTGTGAATGTAGGTTTTAGAAACTAATCAATGCCATTCAAGTCTCAGAGCAGAATTTGTTCAGATCAGATTAACAGTGCAAAACACAGCAGTTACAATGCTGACATGTGTTTGTATTTAACAGGCCTGGATGGGCGGTTAGAGGGATTCCATGGAAAACAATGGCAGCTGAAGCTATTCAAATTGACCAGGGAAGTCTAGGCTGAGTCAGAGACGAGACCAGAGTGTAGAAACAGCCAGAGATGGAAAACAAGGGAGGGAGGGTGTACCCGTAACCGGGGGTCAGATAGTGACAGTGGTGCAGCATGACCCACACACTGACCTTAGTGGACAGCTACTCCACGTCACCAGTCAGGAAACAGTGGGAGGAGGCTGCTGAGTAATGGTCCTGGGAGGAAACACACCAAGATTTCAGCTTCTTTCTGGTTAGGAAGCTCCCTCAAGGCTCTGCTTTGAGATGATAAATCAGTTGATTGGTGGTGGTGGTGATGAATGATTGTGTTCACATTAAAAAAACCAAACCGAAAGAAAAAACATAAATTACTCCAAGTAATTATTCATACATTCCCAGGTCACTTTATCGGTTAACTCATTCATTTGCTTGTTTGCACAGAGTATTAATTTGCCAATTAGATGCTGGATAGAACATATAAAGTATTTAGATTTGATGAAGACTTTTGGGAGGTGAGAACAACCCTCAAAATAGAGGAAAAAGTGAGGATTTCAGTCACTTTGAATCCGACACGTTTCTTCATCTCTCACTTTCAGCTGAAATATTCAGACGGTGGGATAACAACAATCTCCATGTTGTCATGAGTGAGCACCTCTGACTGGTGGTGGTGATATATTTACTGTATGTGGGGGGAATCTAAATTGAACCCTTCTGGTTCATTAAAAAAAAAAAAAAAAAACTAAGCATATGCCACAGCAGACTAGAGAACTGTTGCTGACCACATTATATTCCAGCCAGATGATGCACCTTCTCACCAAGTTTAAATACCTTCAGGCTCAACCTTAGGATGCCTTCATCTCATCCCCTGGCCTCCTCTGTCATATCTCAGCTCATTTGGGATGCGTTCAAATTGGAGATTCACTTGATAAATGTGCAGTTTAGAAATCAGCAGCTGTCTGATGCTATCGTGTCAACACAAACAAAACCTGGCTTTCTTGCTCTGTGCTAACATGCTTTTCCTAATATATATAGGTAGGTATTTTAGAATTGGGTTCATTTAATCAAGCATCTAGCTGTATCTCTCTTTTTTGTTTGTTTGTTTTATCATCATCATGTAGTCCATCTTTATCATCTCAGGCTCTGTAAATAAACAGAGCTTGTGAACTCAATGAACCCTTTATAGCCAGAGTATTTAGTAACTCTGCTGGAGAAGTTACGGCTTTTGCACTGTTATAGTCTGACCTCATTATTCGATTTGGGAAAAAATGCACACTTGTTCATACTGCTATGATGCTATTTGTATTTTTTTATTTTAGCCTTTCATTATTACTGACACTGTGTGTTTTAGTTTTGGTGAATATGATCTGAAAAAAAGGAAAACCGCAGACAAGGTCCTGGTTTGTGCACACAAACCTGGCCATTAAAGTTGCTTCTGATTCTAATTAACTCCCCATGAGTCCCTACAGCAGGTTTTGAACTTGCCCTACTTTATCAATTATGACATAAAAAGCTCATGAGAGAAAGATTGCAAAAGGTTTCCTGATCAAATTCTGAAACCTGAGGGAATTTTAGCCCCAATATCAGATTTAAATCCTTTGATCATTGAAAATAAAACTAAATGTTTTTTCTTTATAATTAAAACCTCAAACATCAAGAATAGAAATAAAAAAAAAACATTACATATTTTAACAAGCATGTTGCCTATTAAATCTAAGTAAAGTGTGTAAGGGGGTTGTACAAACCACAACTTAATCGCTGTGCCCTTCTATCAAGACATTATTGAGCATGCATTATTTATGTTTAAAATTGAAAAAAAAAACATTATCTTATTTCCAGCACAAAATATATAACTACTTTATTTTGATTGCAAAATACAAATTCTATTGGCAGATAATATATTTGACCTACTCAATTTTAATACAAATACATTTATTTTAAGAACTAAAGCATCTAAATTCTCTCCAGAAATGAGATATTCCACAGAACCTTGTCTCTATCTTGTTGGCTTTTGTATTTCATGCTTCCTGGATACAATTCATAGTAAAGACTGGATGGTCAGAATTAACAGATGCACAGTGGAAAGGGAACCTCAGGATGTCCTGGAAACATAAAACGTAATGCATAATGTAATTAGTTCCAATAATCTGACAGTCTGCCCAGGGATTAATGCCCTGTATTTTCTCATTTAAGTGAGAGAAGAGATTTTTATCCCGGATGGATGAGTTAGATTCCAAGGCCAGAACTGTGTGTCAGCCACACCTTCCGTGTAACAGCAGTTAGGAGAGGTGTTTACATGTACGCCAAAGTACCAGTACAGAGCTGTAGAGTTGTGATTTCAGAATTTGATATATTGCATTTTACTGTTTATATGATCACATCAAAAATTGAATTTGCAGAAAACAAAATACTACTGTATATCTGTGTGCATGTAACAATCTTCATCCATTTTTTTTAACAGTATTGAAAATCAATAGCTGATTTATTTCAGGAATGGGGGGCTGGATAGTATTAACATTATTTTTGTTGGTATTTCATTAACTTTTTTTATATTAACCTGCAGTCCTGTGGAAGCAGCTTTTCTCCTTAAACCCAGAAAATCATGTTTCCTGTTTCTTATGCAGCCAGCTGGCCATCAGACATCTTGATCAGCTGACTCTGCAGCGTTTAACTGTTTCACGTGGACGTAATGTATATGATCTCTTCACTGTTGCTTTGTGTCTGCATATGGAGTTAGATTCATTCTGATCTGATGGGAGAAACTCTTTCCTTTCTGCATCCAATTGGCTCTTTAAGCTCTGATTTAGAGTAGCAGCTTGTGTTCACATTGTAAAATGAAAGCAAACATATCCAACTCACATTAAGATTATATTTGTGTTTGTCTTTGTGGAGTTTGCGTCAAGAGCAATGTGGAAAATTGTGTCCAAAGCAAAGTTCATAGATGTGCCTTACAGCAAAAGTCTTCCTATTTCATGATTAAGGCAACAAAGCAAAAACGGGAGGCATTATTGATAATGTTTTATTTAGGGCACCAGAGGGACATTTTCTGCATATTTTGTTGTACTCTGAGTTTGACCTAATAGTTTTGACACATTAAAGGCACTAAATGTTGCATCATGAGCTCTGTCCTACATTAACTGTGTTGTTTTGATCTCTTCTTTTAATGTAAAAAAGAAAGTGGGACTTGTAAAACAATATTAACATAACTTTTCATTTTCTGTGGAGGTAAAATTGATCACAGTCTGATAACAAATCTCAGAGATGCAGTAAATATTAAAGTCTGACTATATGAAACTGATTAAAGTCTGTTTATATAGTGTGTTTTTCCAGCTTTGACTGTTGCTTCATGTTTGCTGGAAGGACGTCATCCCCCTTCTCCCTACCTGGAAGAGCTCAGGTGTGGTCAGGATATGTTCCCCTGTTTCTGGAAAGCAGACAGGCGTGTTTTGTGTTTTGTAAGGAGGAAGAAGCTGCTAGTCCTTTGTCAGCTTCCTATATATACACAATAGACAATACCACATGTTGGATTGTATCCTCATTTATTATCTCTAACTATTGATGGTTTCTAGTTATGTAACATCAAAGTAACTGGAGAGTTTACAGGAATTCACATTCTTCCAAGTTACCCTGCTGCAATTTCTATTTAAAAACTTCCTCCTTCCTGCTAATATTTCTTTAAATGTTATGAGAGCAGCTCAAATTTTAATGTTTTTGACCATATAGAAAATGGAAAGCATCAATCTATACTGTAGCTGCGCCAAAATAGTCAGTTACTTTGTATTCATAAGAGTCTCTCATATCTGTGACTATTTTATTCAGCAGCTTATGTGGCCACAAATGTCTAAAGCTGGCTTCTGCTTTTGTTTCCATTTTTGGTTAATTCTCCACTTCTGCACTCAGGCCAGGACTGCAATTAGGCTCGTGCAGGAGTCGTGCCCTCCTTTTCCCCAGACGTGCTTTTGAAATGTTTTTTCCGTTGTCCTGGAACACATTTGGTTATAAAGGCAGCAGATATTTCTTTAAAATATCTGCATTAATGGTACCTTCACACTAGTGGATATAACACAAGCCCATACTGTGATAAAACCTCCGACCACTACAGGGTCATACAGATTCACCATTCATTGATGCTTCTTTTCTTTCCTCTCAAGGCAGGTTTATTTGTCCATCCTATTTAAATACCAAGGTTGTTCAAAGTCCTGTACTGTAAATGGACAGGATATAAATAAAGAAGAACTAATAGAGAAAAGGATATTGATGTGGTATTATAAAGGAAAAAAACTGAAGTTGGACTATAATCAACAGAAACAGATGGAGTTTTTTGCTTATGTTTAAACACTACTGTCAAATGAAGCTCTAAATAAATATATATAATGACCTCTAAATAACCAACTTTTACAATCTTCAGGGAGTTTGTTTCAGATAAGGGAAGCATTAACTAAATATCGTTTCTGCATTTTCATAATTCTCATGGGGATGAAATGACACTTTGTGCATAATATTCATGAATTAATCGTTTTATGACATAGTTAAAAGCTTGAATAGTTGATTTTGCATGATGAAGGCATTTTTAATAACAACTGCTTTTGTTGTAAGCATCACAAAATAATCTGTTTACAGCTCCAGTTTGAAGTACTTCCTTATATGGGTATTTCCTGTCCTTAAGATGACTCATCATAGAGAAAGCTCCCAGACGATGACACCATCTGTCACATCTGGATCTGTGACTAAAAGTGTTTGTTTGCCAAGTTCATTACTCCACATCTACAAACCTTCGGCTGATTTGATTTCCCTATGTTCTTACCTTATGACATTCACGTCATTAGTTACAGGTTGAGACACAGAGTTGCATAATAATACTATTCTTTCTGAGCAGAAAGTTTTACATTCTGCAATGCATCCTGGGCTCTGTAAAGATAGATACCTCGATTAGCCCAAACAGGAAGAAACTTGGACCCTAAAGTCCAAGAGGGATGCAAGGCTGCAATACTCAGGCCTTCCTGTTGTCTCCCACCAACCAGCAGGTGCAATATGGAGATGTGTGCTCTACAAGACGTATGTTTGCACCACTATGTTTTTTTTTTTTTAGAATTTTAGAATGCAGACTCCTCATTATGAAGAAGCCCTTTCTCATCTTGATGTATCTTAGGGATCAATGTCTGATTCTCTGAACCTGACGTGTGGTATTGGAGAATTACTGTACAACAGCTTTTAGATGGTCTGCTTCTCCAGCACACTGTTGAAATCCTTTAACAGCAATGATTTAACTCCTGACAACTCTAGTTAAGTACTATTCATTTGATTCTTATATTTTGGAGAAATAATGCATCCAAATGCTTTAGGATTGTACAACTGAAGTACTGGATCTGGCAACCTCTACTCTGAAGTGATTGTTCTGACTACTGAAGGAAAGATAGAGGAAAGAGAACTACTCCAGGCAGCCTTAGTCTGGAAAGAACAAGTTGTCCATTTGAAAGTTAAACAAACCAGTATGAATTTTGAAGTTGGTTGCATGGATTCAACACCACAGAAGATTCGAAAAGAGAGAAATTGAAATTTACTAATCTCACAAAGGAGAAATTCACCTCTGCATTTAACCCATCCCCTTGAGGAGCAGTAGGCTGCCATTCAGCAGTGCCCGAGGAGCAGTGTGGGGGTTAAGGGTCTTGCTCAGAGACCCAGAGTGCCAGTGGTGGGGATCAAACCAGGTATGTGCAACCTTCTCAAAGCAAAAGTGCACTGCTCTAACCACTTGGCCAAGACTCCCGTGCTATTGACAAAGCATGTTATTTTCTGAATCTTCAACTACATACAGTAGAAATCTGTATCTAAACATCTTTGTTCGTACCATATCTTCAAATTTAAACAGCATGTAGCTTTGTGAACAGTGATCTGCTGCAGATGAGGCAAAATTCTGAACCCTTACCCATGTGGTTTTCCTAGAAATCCCTCAGCTGAGCCCCAACGCATAAACCAAAGCACACACTCACTGTATGCCTTCCTCCTGCCTCCCTGCAAGCTGAAAGCCTGGGCTTTATTCTGAACAGAAAACCTCACTCCATGCACACACTTCTAGGAACCAAATCTGAGGTTTTGACTCTGGAGTTTTAGGGAGGACTGGTACTCCTCCCAGCTACAGCAGCCTCATTATGGGTCTAAATACACTACAGCCTCAAAAATCACAGAAACAGACAAAAGACACCTTTACAGTTGTTCCCCTGGGATTGCTTTCCAAACACATTCCACACATGCTTAATCAGGCTGAGATATGAGAATTCTGCAGGGTAGGCCCAGTTTCAACTATAGACTGTTCATTCGTAGAAAGTTCTCTGTTACACCTAAAGAGGTTGAATTTCCTTATGAATAGCTTTATGTCTTTCAAATACCCATTTATTTAAATTCACCTAATTTATAGCGCCCACCCATAGCACATTGAATTCGTGCATTGATGCAATTTCCCCATCCTAAACCACTAAAAGGAAGCGGAGGGTGAAAACAGTTACTTTTAAATAGACTGAGGGTCGGGCTGTCCTGTGCATAAATCTGTGGCAAAATGGACAAATCAAAGAAAAAAAGGGCTACTATGGAACCCAAAAGCTCTGCACCACATGCAGTATCAAAAACTAGGATTCAGCAAAGAAAAACTGCAAGGATGCATCAGCTTCAAGAAGATCATTTGCAGGATTTTAATTTCTGCTTTGCTTTTATAGCTCAGAGTCAAGTGAGTGGAATGAGAAAAGAAAACAAATTTTGGCTTGATAGATGTTACTTTTAAAAGTTGTCAGAATGCCTACTTTGCCTCTCAGAAAACAGGTTTCTGCACAGCGTCGCGGACTGAGACAATTTTACCTGCATCCATCTTATCACTACAGCCACCATATCCCTTTGTGGCTATAGTGATAACGTTTAAGGCTTTGTATTGGTGATGCAGTAAAGTTGCCAAGGTAATAGTGGCATCAGTAGTAAAACAAGCACCCTGATGTTTTCCATAATCACTAACTAAAAGTTTCTTGTTGGATACCGTCTGTGTGAGGCCCGTGTTAAGGTTTTTTTTTGTCATGAAACAGGAGAGGGAAAACAAAATTATGAAAAGCAGTTTAATTCTGCAGAAAACAGGAGAAATGACTCATGGAAACTAAACTGTACTTCTGCACTGTTGATGTCAACAGCAGCACAGTTGGTTTGTGCTCTTAGATAACCCATTTGATTAGCTGAGCTGGGTGCTGTGTGGGATGGCGTTGCCTAACAACGGGACTCCCTCCACCTCTGTTTGTTTTAAGAGGGAAGCAGCTCAGCACGGGCGCTGTTACGGCTGACCTGGGAGCAGCTCCATAAGGCGGGGATCTGCAGGATAAAGGCAGCTCTGTGGGGGCGTCGCTCTGCTGAACAGCCTCATTGAGACTGAAACAGTGACCAACTGTTGTTGGCATCGAAATGAAGGGGGCGTCATGTGATCCCAGAACATGCATGTTATCCTCCGTGTGAACACAGAGCTGTGTGTTACAGTAATGAGGCTAATGGATTGGGAGTCACATGGTCTCGTGACTCTGACTGACACTGAGGACTCTGTCTTTGTTCCCAAGATTGAGATGTGTGATGTGGGATATTTCTGACTGGCCAAACTACTCCTTGGCCTTACTTTTATCTCAAAGGTCAAAAAATAACACGTCCACTCACCACGGGTCATAAACACTCGAGACACACTTAGTAAAGAGGGTTTGTTTTAGATTCAAATTGAACTTGAAGGACTTTTAATAGACTTTTGTCAGGCTTATTGCCCTGATTTTGTGTCTTAAGGGTTTCAGGGGTGAATAAATCTCTAAGAGACATGATGTGAATATTAATAAAATAAAAAAACACTACTACTACTACTTTCTCTGAATAAATATATGTAAATTAAGCCTAGTGGTTATAACTCTCTGTTTTTATTTTGACAATTATACTCTGTGCAATTGTTCTTTAAAAAACAAAAGAAATCCATACAAAATATTTCAGGGAAAAGAAACTAGTAATTTCCTGCCTCCTGTATTAAAAAACATCAGAAATTTTCTTTTTCTCTTTGAAAGTTTATGGTCGAATATAATTCGCTCACCATAAAATATAACATTTTAATTATTTTCCAAATGCTGTAAAAGAGAATTAACATTAACTTACTAAGTTAGATACTTGCACTTTTCCTCACTTTTTAGCTTTAGCAAGCTTGACTTTTCCAAATGAAAGATAGACAACTTTAAAGTAGCCCTTTAAATGTTGAAGTGATCAAGCGATGATGATACTCTGCTTCTGAATAAAAGAAAGTTTTTGCCAGACCGCTGCAGAAAGTCGTGGCTCATTTCCAGTTCTGTTACATCTGAAATATTTTTCATTTAGTTAGATGACATGCTTTTTCTGTTTAGTTCCATTCAGGTCTTAGGTTGACTTCATACTGGCTACTCTCAGATAAACATCATCCAATGCAAAACATGAGGTGCAGTAATGCATGCTGGATGCATACTGTATGGGATCTGCTCATGCATTCACACAGCCTGTCCTCTTATTTTGAAATGTACCGGGCATTTAGACATCTGTGCAGCATGCAATTCAGCAATAAGCACCTTCAAACCATATTTTTAGTGAATGTACAGATCATATTTGGGGTGGAGGATGTAAAACTGTTATCATCTACCATGTGCAAAATTATTATTTTTTTAAATCTGAAACTCAACTGCAGCTGAAGGTTAGTCGTCTTTTTGAAAACTGATGAAGGACAGGCGCAAACTAACATGAAAAACTTTTCGTGGCTTTTGTGGCCACAAAGAAGGCAATGAAACAGTGGCAGACGGTAGAGAGAGTAAACATATTTGGATCACCAGAAATAACAATAGTAGATTAATAATTTTAAAAAAGACCTCTATGGAGGCTGGCACAAATTAATGCGCCTGGATGGCTCCAAAATGATCAAAAATGAATAAAAGAAAAAGAAGAGACCTTTGAAGATCGCCCGCAACACGACAATGTATTACATGTGCAAAAAAATATTTTTCATGTCATTTAGTGACAGTTATTTGGGGTCTTTGCGATTAGGCCAACAGTGTACTTAGACACAGTAGGAGCAAAAAAAAAAAAACAATTAAAAATGAAAGAGCCATATTTTAAGCTAAATGTTTAAAAAAAATTAATTTTTTAGATTGTCATTACACTGTTACAAGTGCAGATCAACAAAATGATCTCTCGGTATTTAACCCATCCCCTTGGGGAACAGTGGGCTGCCATTGTGTGGCACCTGGAGAGCAGTGTGGGGTTAAGGGTCATGCTCAGGAACCCAGAGTGTCAGTAGGAGTGAGTGGGCCTTGAACTCAGAACCTCTGGATGCAAAGCACAATGCCCTAACCACACTGCCAAACTTCCCTATATTCAAGAACCCTACTGTGTTTTAGCCTTTACCTGGCAGTAAGTTAGCAAGAAACACATCTAAATTTAATTTTCACAAACAAACTTGATAAACCAAAGTCATAGAAAAAGGATAGTAGTCAAATAAAAAGTGGTCGTTGGATCAACATTAGGAGTAGAGAATATTTTTTCTTTAAAGCCGCCAAAGGGTCATTTCGACCCATTTCCTCACCTGTTCCCAAATTGTGTCTACATGCCTTGATCAATGATTAATTAGGCTTTAGGTGAAACTCCAACAAAAAATATTTTCATAATGGTGCAGCTGAAAGCAAATGACTAACACATTTCTTTTTGAATGAAATCTTAATATATGCGAGAAGAATTTATTTGAAGTCAAGAAGTCAATAATTTGTAGAAACAACTTTAGATGCTGATGCATCTACGGGACCTTTGTTTCTACCCCTTTTTGCCTTTTTACTCCAGACAGCTGAATTATAGTTATAATGGTTGGAGTCCTTTCATTTACACTAAAGAGTATTTAGGTTTGGACTTTGACTGAGCAGTTTTTCTTGAGCAGTTGTTTAGATGTATAGATTACCTGTCCTGCTGGAAGGTGGACCTCCACCCCAGTTTTAAGTCTTTTGTAGCCTTTAACAGGAGTTTTGACCCGGTCTGTGCTCCATCAATATTTCCTTCAACTCTCAAAAGCTTCTCTGTCCCTGCTTAACATAAGCATCCCCACTGCATGATGTTATCACAAACATGCTTTACTGTCTGTTGATGTTTTACTGCTTAAGTGTTCAAAGCTTCAGGGTGTTATGACGAACTGTTATTTTTCCAGATAACACAAATGCAGGAATGCTCATCTGAAGGAACCCTGTTGATTAAAAAGGCATGTTTTCTTTTATAAAAATAATCAACAGTCGCTTTTAGTAATTTTCTGTTGACATTGGTCAGTACACAGACATCTGTAGTCTGGCCAAATCCTTCAGGTAAACATTTACCGGCAACATTATTCAGATTGAAACTGAGGGGAGTTTACTGGATCTACTGTAGGTGTCAAAGTAATTTCTGTTTTTCATCTCTGTCACTCCGAAAACAAACCGTCAGAATGATTCGTGAAAAATTAGGTTGTTTTCTCATTTTTACTTGTGATGGGGACATTTGAAGTTAAAGTGGTCATGAAAGTCATCTGACTGGACCTTCAGTGGGTTGAATGTTAAGATCTGATGACCCCACCATGAAATTGTGACACATGCATGTTGGCGGACAGTTGGGGTTTCTGCAGCAGTTCTGAGTCAGGAGGCGATGGGTCGTCGGAATAGGACACAGAGCTATTACGTAATGCATGTGATTGGTTAGTCATGGTGTCACATGCAGCATCATCAATGTCGTCCTCTGTGTGTCTCTGTGTCTGTGAAAGTAGACAAAGGGCTGTCGGGACCAATTACCCCCTGCTTCTCCCCCCTGTGGCTGTTTTTAGGACCATGGAGTTTCAGATTCAGCTCCAATTCTCTATTCAGAGCTAAAAATGGAGGCAAATTGGTCACGGATTATAAACAAAAAATCACTCAGAGAATACAAGTGAAACAAATAGCTTTAATGAATGCTCTCTTGGAGGGCAGAACTGATAGATGAAGCTTTGTCAAATTCTAAATTTACAGATCCAACATCATAAAAACAATGTTCTCTTAAATAAACCAAAGGATAAAGAATTTATTTATAGTATTACAGAGAGAACAAAATAAAAAAGGGAAACAGCTTGTTTTAAAAAGAGGAACTTGTCTGATTGTAAAAACTGCTTTTAAAAAACACATTAAATGACAGGAAAAGACAAAAAAACATACCAGCTTCAAAATTAGAAATATATTTCTCTGTTAAAGTTCAGTACAAATAAATGTTTTCTTTATAACATGTAACTTGAAATTTAATTGATGACCCAAAACAGAAAGTTGTGCAGAGAAGCGTCTTTTTAAACTGACCCTAACAATCTCTCTAATTCATTGAGAAACTCATTAAGGGGATTAACGAGTGGCGTCCCTCAGAGGGTGTGTGATTGTGTTAATCAGTTCCAACATCTGCTCTGTGTGTATCTTTGTGTGTGTTTGGCTTGTTTCAGTGTTTGCTTTTAAACATATTGAATCTGAATTTATTGTCTCAGTGTGTCAAAGACCTTATAATGGCTTGATAAAGATGTTTTAAAATAATTTTCAAGAGAAATAAGGGAGAATGGCTTTTCTTTTTGAATAAATGTATTACTAAATAAAGTTGTTTTTGTTATCATTGTTAGAGTCTGATGGGGGGTTGATGTCTTTTTCTTGAGTTTGTATTTTGATTTCTGTGTTTCATACGGGGCTGTACGTGGGTAGCACTGTTGCATTGCAGCAAGGAGGTTCTGGGTTCAAATCGTGGCCCCTGGGTTTCTCTGCAGGGAGTTGAAACGTTCTCCTCGTGCATGCATGGGTTCTTTCTGGGTACTTTACCCTCCTCCCATGTTCCAAAAACATGACTCTTAGGTTAATTGGAGTCTCTAAATTATCCTACGGTGCAACAGACTGGTGACCTGTCCAAGGTGTACCCCGCCTCTTGCCCATAGTCTGCCGGAAATAGGCACAGGGTGTTACCCTGGCAGGACTAAACAGGAGAACAAGGATGGATGGATTTTGCAAACATTCAACACCTTTTTCAAATTTTTTTTCTTGCACTTATAATTATTTTTCATGTTTTAGTTATGTAATTAGTCTCCTCATCATCTTAGCTTTGTTCTCCACACAGCTACCATGGATTTTGATTGCTGTTCTCATCTGCTTTGCATGTCACAGGTCTCACCTCAAAGCTCCATGGTGTGTATATAGTATTACAGTTAAGTATCTGGAAAAAGCCCAAAGTAAAGTTCTGAAATTAAATTAAGGAAAGTATCATTACAATTAATCTAATCTGAACTTTGAAACAAAAGTTCTAGATAAAAGCAATGAAATCCTTTTAGGATGAAAAATCTAAAAGAAATGTCCAACTTAAGCCTTTTCTGGAGAAAAACTGTACCTGTCCAGTTTTGTCTGTTGCTGTGATAACAAAGTGGAGTAGATAGAAATAGAGGAAAATGTAGAACCAGTGGATCTCACCTTCATAACTTAAAAAGGTTAATCAGCTGTTAATATTGTTGTTGTTTTTCTTTTTTAACAAAAAAGCTAATTTTCTACTAGATCTAAATTAAATGGCTTATCACCAATCTTGTTTTACCAGCACTTTGTTTTGGATTTTTATTGGTACTTAGAGGTTTGTGTGACAGACTTGGGTGGAGTTTATTTTGGAATCACACCCTGGAAAATATTTTATTGTGACTCAAACAGTCAAGAGTGTCCCTTTTAGCCTCACAGCATCCAGAATGAGCAGAATAACAACTGGGCTCAGAACCAGAAACACTTTTTTTCTGTATTTGACTAAGTCAGAGACCACTAAGCATTCTTCAGGGTCTTCCCACTAGACGGACCCATTCCTACCCTCCCACGCAGTAGACCAGGGAATCCCAAACAACTCTCTGTTGCCATGGGAGACGCCTCCCTGCTGCTGCTGCTGCTGCTGTGGTAACCCTAAGGTGAGTGTTTTCACACATGTGTAGTATGTTGCGAGTTTTTCCTCTGGCAGTTATAAACAGAAAGCAATTCTCTGTGGCCTGTAACTGACAACTTCAACCTTAATTTGAATTTGACTGAGTTAATTGCCTTTAAGCAGGAGCGCCAGTGCTCTAAAACTGAGCCTAATTAAACTGGCTGGACATAAACAAACACCTCTGGTTGCTGCAGTGACCCCAGTGGTCTGTTCCATGAGCTGAGCCTTCCAGAGTTACTGTTGCTAAGCCTGTTAAACACACCACTGCATCCTGGGAGCATAGCTGGTCAAAATAACAGGAGAAACCTTTCTAATCCTAAATCCTTGTAAAAAAAAAAAAAGTAAAAAGTAAAAAGAGAGAGAGTCTCCAAAATGCATTACTCATAAGCTGCTGCTTTCTTTGGAAACTATTGTTTCTATTGAATAGAAGGTCATCAAAGCAGAAAACGGGAGACTAACGTCACCTCTGTGCAGCTGAGAGGGGGGCTTTCCTTTGTTTTTTGGCCTGTTCTCCCAGCAAGGAACCATAAAAGGAAAGACGTTTCTGGCAGGGAGGCCGCTGTGCTTCTGGAAAGTGTGCCTCAGATAACATGGTGTTTTACTGGAACTATCCACAGTGAGGAGAAAGAGAGAGAAAGATACTGAAACCAATAGGGAGCAGATGAGCTCAAACACTCCAGGAATGTTAGGAATGTCAGGAACGATTCAGACGGCTCAGAATTCCCCTTAGTCACCATTCAAACAGGAAAAAAAAACTTCTATAATAGGTGAATGCATGTTTTAACAGGGATGGATTTGTCTTCAACCTGCTCATATGTAAAAGTTTTAAGAAACAAAGACCATTGTTTACATTACGTGACTCTAAAATAGGAACTGAGTCAGTAAAGGATTGCGTATTAGCAGGTAAGGTTTACCTACAAAAAAAAAAAAAAACAACAAATAACATCCTTACAATAAATAGTACTGCCCTTAACTACTGAAATAAAAAAGGCCCTGATGGATAACAAATTCATTTCAAATGTTGATGTTGCACACCTTGCAAGGAAAAGTATTGAGTGAAATTGGTTTTCAGAAATGCCTTATTTATGGATGACATATATTTGCAATTATTTCTCAGAGATTTTGGTTCATATGTAAATAAAAAGGAACATAACATTAGTCAGGATGTACCAGCTCTGTACCAAAATTGTTGCATTTCCCTTTATGGCTATACGGCATTGAGACTAGTCATTGCGGGAGACATTGGAGTGAACTAACCTTAGTGTCATGTTCATAACTCCAATGTGATATGATTAGTGCTTCAGAGGATGGGTGGACTATGGTCATAAGGGGCAGAACATGGTAAGCAACGGGAACCTGGGCAGCATTTATACAAAATGTAACTGTTACCAGGGCCCTTACCACTTGTCTAGAAAATGTTGCACACAGCATTATACCACCACAAGAGGAAAAAAAATTCTGTACAGTTTTGGTGAGCCTAAGTGAAATGTAGCCTCCGTTTCATTGCCTAGAGTGATACCTTGGATGGTCTCCTGCTTCTGTAGCACATCCTCTTCTATTATATGCATTTTGGATTCAGTGTTATTCAGGATAACTTGGCTGTGACAAGATATTATTTAAACTACAGTTTTCTTTGTATAATGCAAGTCTATCCAACTCTCTACTGAACTCTGACTTCAACAATATATTCCCAGTTTATGGAACTTTCACTCATTGAATAGATATTTATTTGGCACTATCCTGATGGATCATCTTTATCGTGCCTAGATACTAAAATATGCTGAATTTCTGCCATGCAACTGAAAATGTATTACTTGTGTTAACAAGCAATTGAAACATGAATCGAATGGATGTAAAAATATATTTTCATGAAAACCTGCCTGATATCAGCTTTTCTAGCATTTTTGTTTTTTCTTTAAACATGATATACATGCGGTGAGTGTTAGCTTATTGTTTAGAGCAGTGCGTTTGTGCTCTGAGAAGGTTGCAAGTACCCGGTTCGATCCCCACAGCCTCAACTCCGGGTTCCTGAGCAAGACCCTTAACCCCACACTGCTGCGGGCGCCACACAATGGCAGCCCACTGCTGACCAAGAGGATGGATTAAGTGCAGAGATACATTTCTCCAATCTGAGATCAATACATTTCAATTATAATTATTGAAATAAGATAACTGTTAAGCATTAATAACTGGCGGAAGAAGAACCAAATCTAAGCAGTTTCAAGATTTTTTTTTTATGTATCTGTACTTTTAAACAAAAAGAAAAATTAGTACCGTAACTATAATATTGTAGACTGCTGTATGAAAGACAGCCATGCTGTTTTATAGTTAACCTGTGCTAAAACCTTTTTTCATGTCTGGAAAGCTCAATCATCAGGATTCTTCTGCTATGTTTATTATTGAAGAGCAATGGTCTTATCCTGAATAAAAGCATAAATTATTGTTTCAGGAAAAAACCTTGGCTTTTTCTTCAGTTCTTGATGTTTTGGCTGTGATTTATTTTTATTTCCTTTTAAAGGCTTGGCCAGATTATCTTAATGTTTGTTATTATTTCTTCATTATTGTCTGTTGAGAAAGAATTATTTTTTTGTTATCTTAGTGAATAATAAAGTATTCCATGTCATTCTGCACAAATAAACTATGACGAATGTGTATACTGCACAGTCTTCATACCAGGATTTAATGATTTACCTTATTGAACCTTGTGTTTTGTTCCTGAGTATCTTAAAACATATTTGTGATTCCAAAACCTAAATATACTCGCACAGGTACGGCAACAATGACATAACATGCTGGGACGGAATATTAACTGGATTCGGTTCAAACAAAACCAACAGGGCTGAAGGAAACAATGCAAGAACACGAACGAAAGTCAAAGTCTCCTCCTGGCTTCATGAACTTTCCTCCACTTTCCCTCCCTGTGCCGCTGCCTCTCTGTGTTCTACTGAAACACTAACCTGAGGACGGGTTGTCCCGGAAAACCGTCACATGTCATCTCACAGGAATCCAGAGCTGCAAGCTGATCTGAGAGCAGCTGGCAGGACGCCCAACTACAGCTATCAGGTCCCACAGGAAGAGGCAAGGACACCAACAGATGCCATCGAGCTGCTTCCCCTGACACCAGGCTTTCAGCAGTCATTCCACTACATACCAGAGCTTTCCTCTTATAAAACCCATCTACTCATAAGCTTACTTTTTTGGGGAATTTGAAGCAAAATTTCAGAAGCTGACAGATTTCAGCTTTAAGGACACTGTTGCTTTCGTATAACTATTGAACCATTTTAGAATAGTCCAAAACCTGTTAACCTCAAATGATTGGTTATTTGGTCTTATTAAAGGTGCTGTTTACCCAAGTAAATTGCAATGGGGTTTTGCAGAAGATGCTTGTTCATAATGTTCTCCAAATAATTCTTCTTTGTGAAATCATTTACAGAGGTCCGAACACTGAAGGACTTAATCTTCCTTAGGAAGTACAGTCTGTTCTGTTCATTCTTGTAGATGGCTTTACAGTTGTGTCTTCAGTCAAGTTTGTTGTCCAGGTGAAGACTGAGGTATTTATACTCCTCTACAAACTCCACTTTTTTTCCCATTGATGCTAAAAGAATTTATCTTGTTCCTGTTTCTTCTGAAATCTATACAATCATGACTAACACCCTGTACTCAGCTTCTTGTCCATTTCTGATGCGCCTAACGACTGCAGTCACTTGAGTATTTCTGCAGATGACAGGACTCTTCTACTGGACATTGGATGTGAACAGAGTACATGTCCCTCGGGATGCATGCACAATAGCATGTTATTTCTCTTTTTCACTAGTAGAAAAACCTGTTTAAACCTGAGAGGAATCGGCTGTTTTAGTGGCAGTGGGAAAAGCTCACTGATCCATGTCTACCGGGGTCAAACGAGTCGGCAAGTGACCCTTGCCTTGGCTTTGATCGGCATGCTGTGGGAATGCCAGAACCGGGTTGACACTCTGAATTCTGTGATGACTTTGGGTGCAACATACAGACGTCAAAACACTGCACCAGTCGTGTCTAATCTAACAAGCCGAAAGAACTCTGCCGAAACCACTGTTTACATTCGATAACCATGGTGCAGCGCTGGTAAGAGGGATTCAGACAGATAATAGAGTGAAACAATAAAGCACACTTACTACGCCCTGGCTCGTTAACATGTTGCACTCGATTGTTTATTTTCCTGATTTCTGATACACTGGTCAAAGTGTCACACAGCATCAACGCTAACCCAGCGGGACCAGACACACAGCCGTGGGGTGACAGAGAGACCACACCGTTTGCTAGCAGGGTCAGACCCAGCTTTTTTGCCAATGGGACAGAAGCAAAATGTCGATTGTATGCAGGTTGAAAAAGATGCGTAAACCCAGTATTTTCAGGTTGAAAAAGGCTTTAGGGACTCGAGCCTTGTTTCACAAACGGTGACAGTTTGTCAGATAGTCTTTGATCCAGGTGATTGTTGTTTCCTGAGTCTTCTGGAGTTTCTCACAAAGTTATTTAGGCTAAATTGTGATAAATGCACTGGGGTTTCCCAAGAACATGGTGCTGTCTGTCTTGCCTAAATTACAGTGGATTTGTGGAGGTGTATATTAGCATTTTTAACTCCAACTCCACAATGACATGCATAATGCAGAGGATGCAGAGATGAAAACAAATCTGCTGCTACTTATATCTTCATAGCACTCAGAAAGGTAGTGCTTCTGCCAAGGCTTAACCACTGTAACCTTTCACTAGAGTTTAAACAAAATATGCATTAATGCATACAAATAATTTGAAAGAATAACTCCGAAATGGTATCACTTTTGTTTCTTTTTTTGCTTCTTCTTTCTAAAATCCTCTTTACATGTAAATAACAGCTCCAGCAGCCTTACACGGTGTTGCATCAGAGTAGGAATTTTTCAACAGAAACCCTCCACCCTCTCTTTAGAATTCAGAACCGTTAAGATTAAGCCCACTCCCAGTCAGTGTGGGATTTTTTCCCGCCTCTCTGTCTATAGTCCGTTATTTTCTCTCTCACTAGTCAACAGACTATTCTCTCTGCAGCTCAGAGCTGCCTGTTACTCTCTGAAGAAAAAAAAAACAGTTTTCTCTGGAGCTGGGCAGTTTTCCTGTATACTCCTGTTGCATCACTAGCAGGGAGGAGTTGCTCTCACCTCTTACATGAGATCGGTGTGGAGCCAAAACATGTGATCCTGCGGGCCTCTCTGTTCTGATAAACAACAACCAGTCTGTACAGATTTGGTACTTCTCAGGTCAGAGAGAATGGAACATTAAAGTTGAAACCAGGCTGCATTTTGGACATACTCCTAAGCAGCCAGAGGGTGTTTTTGTTAGCAAATGTGCTGCCTCGGACAAAATGCTAAACAAAAATTGCATAACAATGTTTTGCAGGTGCAGCACAACTATATATATCAAATATGCAGCAATATATCTCCAGCGGTCTATAGCTGAATGGAGGATTACACCCTGGATCACCAGTGCATTGCAGATAATGTGCAAACCTGATTTTTAGCGTTCTGCAGTGAAGTAAAAAATATAGGTTTTAAAAAGGGTTTCATAAGGGTTAACCCTTTGGCTTCCTTCTGGTATGCAATTACATATTTCCTTTTCATCAGCTCATTGGAGTTTAGGAGAAAATATAGTTGCAATTAATTATTGCACTAATAATGATTGCCTAATATGCTCTTCTGATTTTTGGCAGCAATTTAACACAATAATAAAACCTCTGTCTTTATGCAGATTGCATAAATCTCTTCATGTGAATGAAAGCTACAGATCCAAGTACTTTTGCCAGTTTTGCAGCATCTTTTTTTAACCCTCAATTTCTTAGCTTATTTTTTCCCTGAACTCAACAAAATTGGTTCCGATATGTTTTTGGTTTCTAAAATTCTTTTGCATCAAAACAGAAAAAAAACATACATTTATTCTGTCTACAGGAATCTAGGATTTAGATATCATAGGTTGGGTTTAGTGCTTTAAACTGTGAAACATCCGGTCTTGTATTCAAAAAGTTTCTCAGGGAGCTCTTTGCCTGAAAATTCCTGGCAAGGAGACCCAGCTTACAAATGGCTCAGACAGTTGCTGAGGGCATCTCTAAGCAAGGAGGGAGCTGAAACGTTTAACTTAGTCTGACACTGTCTTCTAAGAGATGTGATTGATCAATACAAAAAAAAAAAAATATAAAAAACTCAAATTCACTCCTAGTTGTAAAAAAAACAACCAATTATAAAACAAATTATAATAATTTGCTTTCTAATAAATTAGAAAGCAAATTTAAATTTACAAACAGCATCAAAATGTGTCAATCCTTTTTTCTTTTCACATTTATTCTCCATGTAGATAATATTCTCCATCTAGTTAATATTAATGGGATCATCATCAGATAATCATTTTACTATAATTGGCTTCTTGTATATAACATTCTGATTTGGCAAAACAAGCAACATAAAATGAAAAAAAAAAAGGTAGGAAAACTGAAGTGGACAGAGGAGCACCCTTCTGTCTTTGCTGGAGGAGAATAAAGGTGTGTTGAAAAGTCATTTTTTTTTTTAGATTGGGTATACAAGGAGATGACATCACTCATGCAACATTTCTAGATGACTACCTAAGTTATGGATACATCACCATGTAAATCAGCACCTCTTTTACATCTGCAGCTCCAATATAAATTAAATGTAACTGAATTAAGTTTGTCCAACTATTTTTTGCCGGTTGAAACAATTCATTTATGTTGGAGCTGCATTCTCTTTTTAGAGTGTATGTAGCCTCTATTATATGCATAATATTGTTCTTTAGCTTGTCTGTATTTAAGTATATATTTTATTGGGTTTCCCAAAGTTTCTTAATGTTTATTCCTGAGAATATTTTAAAGTTTGCGATACTATTATAATTTGACAGTAAAATATTGTGCTTTATGTTAACTTTTGTGATATCAAAGCTAAAATTATAACCTCCAATTTGCTCTTACTCCATCTCTGTTCCGACTAGCTTCACTTTGCACTCCTGCACCGTCTCAGTTTTTATATTATGTCAGCTCCACTTTGCTCCCCTGCGATGTGAAGCTCAAAGAAGTTTCAAGCAGCACAGATCATGCATTCAAAGCCTGTATGCAGCGCCAAAGTCATACCACAACTTTTCCTTCCATGGATTTAAAAAATGCTTAAAACTTCATATTTTGTCTTTGGGACATCCAGGTATGTAGAGTTGTAAGTCAATTGCCTGCAGAGATGCTATTTGTTGCTTATATTATCGCACTGAGTGTTTAATCGTTAGAGTTTGATTATCCACGTTGATATGCTGCCCAGTAATTTATATATTGTGGGGTTTTGATAAATTCCACTATAGTGAGGAGTTTCAGTCAAAATAACCATTTTAGTAAATCATTTGGAAAATCTGGATGATGTCATCATTCAGTTTCCTGTTGGAGCTATGTGATTTCAGGAAATTTACTGCACTCTTGCTGCAGAATGCAAAAAAAAAATAATAATTATAATTTTGTTGTGCAGCGTAAATCACAGCCGGGCAGAACAAAGCAGATTTTTTTTTATTATTTTTTTTTTTTATTAGTAAGAGCTATTTTTAGTCTCAGGATTTATGAATGAGGACAGTAATACTGTAATTTTTGTTTTATTTGATATTTTTGGTCAGCTAGTTCCCTGAATTACCTCCAAATATAATCACCAGCCTTTCCCTCATCTATCCCAAACTCCAAATATACTAATGAAAATATACTAATGAAATCACAAATAATATCTCAGAAATCTTGAAACATGTCTACTCCAGTTCCATCTCCCATGATTTTTGTGCCACCATCTCCATACCATCCATGATAGCAGGTCTCATTACCATCTTATAAACCACCTCTTCACCTCCATCCACCATCTGTCTTGCCTCTATTACCTGTCTCCTGCAATATTCATTAATTTGGTGACAGCCCATCAGCTCTGTTTCTAACCTGCTAGTTTTGTGCTTTATATTAGAAAAAAGAAACAATGGCCTCTGTGAAATTTAACCTCAACTCTTTTTAACCTGCTCATTAATCTCATCAAATATCACAATGCCATCTGCAAACATCATATCTGCAGGAACTCCTCCCAGACATATTCTGCATGTATTCCTGCTGTAAAAGGGAAGGTTTACAGAAAGGGATGAAGAAAAAAGGACTGATGCCTGATGGGATCAAACCTTAAACACATCTGTCACTGCTACTTCACACCTCAACTTTTATACATGTTGTATAGCACTTCGTTATATGAGGGCAAACAATTTTGATTCAATTTGAAGAAAATCAGTGAAGATAATAGAAATATTTGAAATAATGATTTTGTCTTTATTTGATTTAAGGTTGTGCATTTCTAGTTTGTTGTGTGTGTGTGTTTGTGGTTGTGTAAGTCTTGCTGAAAAAAAATATTTCAATGATATTGAAGGAGGCCCAAGAAAGAGGAGCTTCCGTATCCACTCTCAATGAGCAGGAGCCTCACATACTTCTCTTCCACAACGATTTCCTCTGTTCTGCGGCTTTTTTCTTAATTCCCTAACATATAAGCTTTTTAGATCAACCCAAGTGAAATGCATCTGTTTCACCTGACAAAATTTGAAAACAAGATGACATAATTTGACTTAAAGCTGCTCATTTGTAGTGATTTTGTAGTACATATGTCATTGTTCCACAGATAATCCTTCATACGTTATCATAAACTGCAAATTAATCACCTGGCATTCTGATAAAGGAGAAATTTTACACACGTATGTTTCAAGGACAGAATCACATTCTTCTGTAATGTGTTCTTTTGTTTCTTACAACTTAAACTGTGTTCCCATAGAACACACAGTGCTTTCATTTGTAAATGATAATGCCCTGCGGCACCCACATGTGCATGCACGTCATGTGTCTGGTGAAGGCACTGGGTGTTCTGTGCAATTTATCAGAAGCTAAGTTATACAAGTACTTTAGACCGCAAAAATTAAGCTGCAATAAATTCATGATGGACTCATCTAGAGGTGGTACAATACATTTGCAAAACATATCAACATAGAAAAAATGTTCTCTGTGGACCAAAGTCAGAAAACATGAAAAGTAAAAAAAAAAGTTTCAAAGTGCAGCAAGTTTAATCCTGCTTCCTTATAACTGAGGATACCAACCCTATGGTAAGAATTACAGAAACCCTGAGAAAAAGATGAGCTGGACAGGCACGGTTATAATCTTGTCCTTTTAATTTATATATATTTTTTATTTTTTTTACATACTGTGGTATCTATATAAAGTGTGATTATGAAATAAGTAGTAGAAAACCAAAGACAAATTATTTGTATGTGCACAATAAACAAATTAATCTACTTTGGACAGCAATGCATCTGAAGATTTATTCTTTAATACAGTTGGGATTTAATGATTTTGACGAATATAAGTTCAAACTGATCCTGATTCTGTTCCCTTGAGAAGCATCACTGCTGCTGACTTAGTCTGTGTCTGCAGAGATTTGCAGACACGCGGCAGCTGGCGAACCGAGGACCAGCTAGCAGACTCTGATAGGACATTGGAGGGGCGAAGGGTGGGAGTCTGGATTTGGGGACGCCCAATTAGGAACCAATCATGTGTTTTTAATTAAGCTGCCTGCATCAGTGTGCAGAAGACAGCTTGCAGAGCGAAGAGTTGATTCTATAGATTGTTTGTGCTCATGCTTCATTGTGTTGGTGCCACCTTTCTCTCCAGCTCTGAGCAACAACTCCAACTTACAGAGGAAGATGCTCTAGTGCTTTTTTTTGTTTTTAGCCTTTCACTCGTTTTGCCATCTGCTACCAACAGTAGCTCAGCTGTAAATTATCATTCCCCCTAGATGATTCGTTATCCTAAAGACAGAACAAAATTAGAGAGGTAAAAGACCTCATATTAACAATATTATCCTTCAAAGTTTTACTCACTTTACTTGATTGATACATATCGGGAGACTGTGTTTTTCTTTTTGTAATGGAAAACAGTCTTCCATATAAAGATTCATATAACTGTTTTTGATCATTAACAGCAGCTGTGTTTTTATTATAATGGGATCAAAACTATGTTGATATTCTGCTAATTTCGAAAAATGCTAATTTTTTCCGTTATGATTTTTCCATTAAAAAATAAAAACTATTAAAAGTCACAACTCTACATTTTTTCAGGCAATAGCTCTTGAAAACACCATGGAGGCAGCGGGAGTAAACACGAGATATATCCATGTTTCAGCCACGGTTCTAGTGCTCATCGTCACAATCTAAATATATAAAGTTCTCCTCATAAACCCAGATGTGCCAACCATCATCCTACAATGTCTTTGTCTTTTTAACAGGCATTAAGGTTCAGCTGCAGGTCAAGTGACTCGTGTGATGTGAAAACCGTGTTTCCATTGCAGAGCCAGTAAGACCAAGACGTGACTGAGGAGAAATGACTGTTAAGCGCAAACAGGTTCATCAGAAACAATGGCGTCACAAATCCAAGTGATTTATACATTATGTAGATTAACTTGTCACCTCTAAGGTTATTGAAGAACAGGCTTGAAGCAATGCATAGGAACACTGCAGAATTTCCAACTAAACACTGATACCATAATTTCTGTTAACACCAGGATGTTCCTGAGAAGATCTAATAGGTTTCTGCTTGTTTTTACTTCCACTGACAAGGATCTCACACACTAGTTTCAGAGAATACCACGGTTATCTTTTTTTGCGTGTCTTGATTGGGTTGCATACAATTTTTTCCCAAGGGAAAGCTTCCAGGCAAAGATCTAAATAGAAGGTCTTCAGCAAGTAAATGTTTTGTTATTTTTTGTTGTCGTATAACACATGTTCAACAATGCTTCTGTATAATTTTCATTTTGTTTCAGTCTGCTTTAATTTTTTATATATTTTTTACACTGCCTGCTAACTCAACTTAATGTTTTGGTTGTTTTTTTTTTATGTTTTTCTCTGTTAGTTTACTTTACTAAATTCTTAGTAAATTCTTAGTTTTAGAAAAGTCATAATGTCAACATTTTTCTTGATGTATGCATAACACATTATAACATATTGGTAATGGAGTAAGAAAGTTGTTTAATATGGGGGAGCTGTTATTCCAGCCACTAACAGCCATTATTCTAGCTAAAATAAAAACAGAAAACAGGAAGCATAAAAAGAGGAGTCATACCCAAACACACAGTATTAACCTATTTGGCTGTGATTCACATTAAACGTGAAGCAGTATTCAAAGTGACATCATTTCAGTATTTTAATATCTCACATAAAAAATTTGGTAAAAAATTATCTCTTCAACGAAGAAAGTGAAATCAGAATATCTTAAAGCTACGATAAAGGATCATTAAAATGTTTATCTTTGCAGAGAAAAAAAATGCTAAAATGTTGTATACTTTCGAGCTCTACTAATGGATATTTTACAAGATAATTAAAGAGAAACAGGAAGCACTTTGTTGGAATGAGCTGGTGAAGATTCCCAGTCATCCAGGTCATAGTCATTCCAGTGGATTGTTTTTTAAACTTTTACGGAATTTGTTGGAATGACTGTCCAACTTCCCTAAAAAACAAGGATTGTTGTGCAAATATGGATATGTGGAACTGAACCGGTATGTAACCTCTGCTCAACCCAGCCATGGTATCTGATGAAACCATCCCCCTCCTCGTCCACGACGTCGTGACATCCAGAGGTTGATGTTTAGGCTGCCGACAGCTTCCTTTTTACTCTTCCTGAGCAAACAAGAAGTGATTACTCCCTTCATGAAGACAGAAACTAAAGACCCTCATCACCTAAAGCTAAGAAACTCTGCATTTATCATCAGTGTGTTGACTTAAGTTCCTTTATTGATTGTTTCTAAGTGTTAATGTAGGGCAAAATAGTTTTTCTAAATCCCGTGAGACATCAAACGTCTTCCAGTTCTGTCTCATGTCTTTATTTCTTCCCGTCTTTGTCCTGATAAGAACTGAGCTCCATGATCTTTGCTCACACTCCTTCCAGACATTTATTGTTATCCTGATGTGAACAGAGACAACATTAGCCTGCAGCCTTCCTCACACTGAATCAGCTCATACAATAGTCTTTTGTCCAAGAAACAGTAGACATTTCCTCTCCTCCATCGTCTGCACTCTGCAGGACAAATGTGCCTATAGAACAGGATTCAGTGGAACAAAAGTTGAAAATCCTCAAGGGACACAATGTCCCTCTGCATTATTGAATAATTTTAGTCTAAAACAATTTAATTCATTAACATTCACAACAATGTTTTATCCCTATATTAACTCATAGGATGGAGTGGTTCTTCTGACATATCACAGGTACATGGAGAGGGTGTTGATATGCACCAAGCATTAATAGCAATATTATGAGCAGAAACAATCATTGGAAGGACTGGATCGAATATTCAAGGCGAAAACATGGACAAAGGAAATGTTTTCATTGTTCTAGGGTTTTTGCTGGTTCTCATTTTAAAGATTATTTGGGGTAATAAAGATAAAACAAAATAGGTCTTTTGCAGCCAAATTTTGCCTAAGGACACTAAACTGAAAACGCATGCAAAGAAAAAACAGAGAATCTTCCTTGTATAATCTTACTTGCAAATCTGCAGGAGCGTTATGTCCTCTGACCTCAGTTTCCGATTTGGTTTTCTTCTCCATGACAAAATTATCCTGAGAAAGACCTGTGTTTGCATATATTTGCATGGAAACCACAGGGTGTGGGCATCTGGGTAGGTCCTGTAAAATCAAGTGCGAGAGTAGAAACACCTACGGTTAAAATGAAGCAGATTAAGGAAGCTGTATATGATCGAGGATTTTTTTTTCTTTCTGTGTATCCTCTGGGTTTTATAATCTCTTCTTTTTGTGTTTGACATTTTAAGCATTCTTGCACACAAACCCTGTGAGGCCTTGTTCCCGAATACTCTTGGAACACTCCAGCGTCTGGGAATAAATGCTTGCATGTGACGTTCTCCAGGATCTGGATCAGTGTTTGTTTACAGCTAGAACGGTTCAGACTGTCCATTTACGTCTGTGCAAGCCCCAGAGCGAGTTCTGCTGCTGGTTTCTGGAAGGTCAGACCGACTAACAAGGACTGGCAAAGTCATGACAAACATTTCCACACACAAAACAAGTCAGACCGTCACCAGGCTTCTGCTGATGTCACACCTCCATCCCTGCTGAGGTCATCACACCTATGGAGGTGTTCCCTTACACTTGGGCTGCAGGCAGCACTCCTTTCTTTCTTTTTCTTTACAAGTTTTATTTTAAGTAGAATAAATGAGTACTTTTTCTGAATTATGTTGTTACTTGTTAATCAAATTTTTTTTATGTTTATTCCAGTATTAATCAGAATAGCAGACAAAAGGTCCAAAGAAACTTTGTGGGATCTGCAAACATCCAAAGCTCAGGTTGGATGATAATGTAAAGATTTTGCTATTGTTTCACAGAAGCCACCACATTTCTGTTTGAGTTGATTTCATGTGGTCAAGTGGCATTAAACATAGATGATGTGCTCAAAAACTGGCACATGGTTGGTTAAAGGCCTCCTATGACACAGTTGCATTTTCTGTAAAATATCAAGAGGAATAAAAATGAATAGAGAAAAAAGCCTGAGTATAATGTGCAGTAGAAGACTGTGAGTCTTCATCTGAATTTGCACACTTACGCCACTCTTACAAATGCAGCCCCTGTAAAAGAATGTCAAGAATAAAGCTGGTGTTTTCTTTTGCATGAACAGAAAGCCTGATAAGAGTTGAAGATGGATCGTGCTAAAAAGAGGCAACATTGGGGAAGAAAACACACAAAAGACTGAAAATGACTTTAGACTGGATAGAAGTTTACCTTTTCTTAGGATAACACCTCTACATTAGCAGCCAGAGCTACACCGCTTTATATCTAAGCATATCTAAGTATATGTCCAAATGACCCAATCAAAGTCTAGTTAGACTTGAGAATGGATGGATGGATCCTCCCGAACTTAGAATCAGTCGCAATTCTTTTCATCCAGTCTAACTAAGATCTTTACAAAGAAAAGTGTAAAATTGTCTGCATGTACAGACCTAGTAGAGACATTCACTAAAACATTTGCAGCTGTTGGTCCTAGAGCAAATGGTCTCTCTAAAAACTATTGACTCAGGAGGACTGAAAACAGATGCATGGAACCTTTTTTATTCATTTATGCAAACGTTTCACATTTCTGTGCCAACTAATAAATATAAACAGTTTTCTGTTGCAACTCTATGTCTTATTTGTGCCCTCTTTATTGATCAAGATGAACTATAATATCATCTGGCTTTTATGACAGCCTGCAGACCACAAGCTCCAGAAAGCCTTGAAAACTGTGCTTAAACATACAAAGGATAACAAAACACAAGAAACACTAACTCATTAAATAATGAATTGTGGTGTGAAACTTTTGCACACGCCTGTCCTTACACATGTGTTTTTAATCAAAAAAAGAGTATTGTATGTCCTTGTATGTGGAGCAGCTGCTACAGATAATAACAGCCTGTTGCTGACGCCGTGGAAAGTTAAAAATAGAAACAAACGTCTGTTCCGTCTGTGTGGCTAAAAATAAGACTGCAAATATTTGTCAAGCCTGAGGATGTAGAGTACTGAGCTAACGTGCTAATGATGGGAGGGAGCCCTTTAGGACCTCTGACTCATGAATGCCTTCATACTGCCGTGTCTTACGGAACCCAGCCTGCGTGCTGCAGACAGACAATACAAAAGAAGATTGCAAGTGAGGACATCTGAAAGGTCAGAAGTTAGGAAAAGGTACATGAAAAGGGTTGGTAATTCTGTTGAGGCTTCCCTGAATTTTAAAGCTGAATTTGGATGGTGGTGTTAAAAACCTACAATAACCCAAAGTTCATTTAGAAATATATGATCAATATGTAGTGCATAAATACAAATGTGGGGAAAGGAAAATTTCTAATCATATCTACAGTCATGGCAAAAGGCTTTGCTTCTGGGTATTTCTGGGTGGGGATCAAACCACTTTATTAACCTTATTAATCCTTATCAGCCATCCTGCAAAAATTGAGGATTTCTACACTTTACTGCTATGTGTGTTAACACAAAGCTGAACTGAAAAGAAATAAGCAATACCATCATTATAATAGCAAGGTTTGAGAATTTCTATTTTATTGTCATTACTGTCACGAGCACAGAGCCACAAAATGAATTCTCTTCATTTAACCCATCCCCTTGAGGAGCAGACGACTGCCATTGTGCAGTACCAGGGGAGCAGAGTGGGGTTAAGGGTCTTGCTCAGGGATTGCTTGGATTCCAAGTGCAATGCCCCAACCACTATGCCACCACCCCAGGATTTTCCAAGCTGATGTCCAAGGCAGTAGTGCCTGGTTAATTCGTTTTAAAACAAATGGAAACACCCCAAACACACATTTCCTTTTTTTTTTTTTTTATTTCACAAGTTTGCTTAAAATTTGAATTTTAGTTTAATGGAAACAGAAAGTGAGAAAAACATGGTGACAGGTAGCTGACTGCTCAGAGTTTGCAAAAGCTGCTCAGAACAGCAAAACAGAAGAGCACCACAACTCAAAGATCTGCAGGGGTGTAAAGGGCATTATGCTTGACGCATATACAAACTGCCTGGAAATTTATATTTTGTTCGGCTTTCCCCTTATTCTACCAGGCCCTTTTGGAGGGGGGTGTATGATAATATTCAGCATACACAGCAAGCTGACAACACCACACTACAAGAGGAAGTAGAAAACACAATTCTTTTCAAAACCTCTTCATGATATTCAGGAGAGACAGTAATTTTTTTCCCACTAATCTTTCCACATAGTGGTGAAATGTATGGGCTAAACCATGGAATGTCTATAGATGCTCATATTTACGAACCCTAACCAGTAGGAGCTGCTGCTCACTTGTCATGTTTTCTGCGCATAGTTACACATTTTCCTAGGTGCACGGTAAGGAAATTCTGACTGCACGGATGCCTCGGGGGTGTAAGCTGAAAACTACAAAATTTATGACCTTATGGACATGTCAAGCATAAACCAAGCTTAAGGACAATCAACTATCTCAGTCACTGTTGACTTACATTACAGTAAAATGAGCCCTTTGAATTTACCAATTCTGTCAGGTAGCAGTCAGCTTGGAGTGCCGGGTATCAAACTGAAGCTAAAGGTCTTGTTCAGGGACCCAGAATGGCAGGCTGTGGCGATTGAATCAGCTACTTGCAGCATTCTCAATAATCAAGCACTCTGTCTTGGCAGGCTATAGGCACTTACAGCAATAATAAGTATGCTGGACTAACTTTCTAATATACAGTGGGGGCTGGTCAAAAGAGGGCGCTAGGGCATCGCCCTACCCACCCAATGACCTTGATTAAGAAATTCTATTATAGAATAAAAATATTTCTAAATATATTGATATATATTTTTTAGATGTGCAAGATTGATATTTAATCTGTAATAACGAGTAAAACTGTTTCATTCGTTGTCATACTGGAGATGTATTTCCGGCCTGGGGCGCAAAAAAGTTTGACGATAGACTCTCGTTACAAGTTGCACGTGCACAGTAGCTCCTTTGCAATACAGAAGTATAGAAGAGCTCGGGGCACAACTGAGCCACGCTCTGAGTTGACAGAAACTGACGTCACAGTCATAGAGCGACTGATTGATAGGTTGAGTCGCGGAAGTGACGTCCCTTAAAGCAAACTTACCAAGAGAAGCTGGAGGTAAAAGTCTTTGAACCTGATCAGTCGAACATCAAAATTGAAACACACACACTTTTTCTTTCTCCAGGAACTGGTTTAGTTACAAAGCTTGGTTAAGTGCATGCAGCGAGGCTAACACTTTATCTGTTTTCCCTACCTCCCTTTTTGAAACATCAGGATCTGACCCAGCATGGCTAACGACTGGTAAGACTGATTTAAATCACTTTTTAGAAAAGGCAAAGAAGCATGAAAAATCTAGGATTCACATGGAAAATAATATAATATAGTGTACGGTTTTAGGTGTTTTTTAATCTGCATAGTTGCTCTAAAATAAACACATTCGCAGAAAATCAATAGTTTTTATATATTAAAAAGATTATATAAAGCTGACTAGTAGCCATTATTAAACTGGTACATTATTTCTTTTATGTTTGCGACACAATATCTAAGCAAAAACAATGCGTTGTTTTGGGCTACTTTATAAAAACTCGAACTTAATACTAATTGTGACATTTTAATTTGAAAAAGCTTCCTGGATGGGAAACGAGACATTTTTAAACTTGGAAACAGAGTACAATGGATTGTTCTTTTTTTTTTTACTCTTATGGAATCACAGTACTGGACCATGCAAAACACAGATTTCCCTTCACAAAGCCTCAGAATGAAAACATTTTTGTACAAAAAGTAAACAGAGTAAACATCACCAACAAAAGGACAACCACTTGACTTTTAATGTTCCAGCCTCGTTGACAAAGTTAGTCACAAGAACCTCTAAACTGTTTGTGTGTGCAGTATTTTATGTAAATGTACCTTAAGTCATTGTCATGTAACTTTGTGACAGCCAGGTGCATGTGATTCTATCACCGTAAAAGTAATAGGGGTAAAAGTAATAGGGGAGGTTTCAGGTATATTTACTAAACAAAAGGTCTTGTTTAGAATCATGGTTTGAATTAACTTTAGGTTATGGTAATGAATACACTGGTAATGGTCAGGATTAGTGTTAATGCACTCACTATAAAGTCCCATTATTGGTAGAAATCCAAACTTGTGTAAACATGTGAGGTTACTTGTGTGAGAGGCGGTTGTTGTTGTCATTTCGCTTGAGTTGTCAGATCAGGTGTAAGAATTTCCTGCTAACCTTTGACCTCCTATTAAACATTAACTATCAGACCACCACCACCACCGGTGACCTCAGCTCCAGCCTGGCATGTAGGGAGATCAACAGGATGTCATGAGGAGCGCAGAGGTCACATGCCAGAGAATTGAGAGCATTTTTTCTTGTTGTGCTGTCTCTTTGCGTTTCACTGATAACATTTCAATCAGAGCAAGAAAATGTCTGTGTGAATAATTGTTTTGAATACAGATATAATTTCAATCAAAGATTAAATATTTGTAACATTAAAATAAAAGAAATAAAAAGTTTTTCTATGAGTGGACATCCTAGAAAAGTGGAAACATGCAATTAGGTTCACCAGTACAATAAGGATAGGTCCTTTAATTTGCAAATAAAAGTCTAGTAAAATATTGAACCAATAAAATACACAATTATTTTCATAACTGACTGATACCATGTATGTCACACACACACACATCACAGAAAATTAATCATAGAAAATCTAAAGCCTGCTAAATGTTCTTTGCGGGATCTAAACAGGACTTGCTCAGCTCCTTGTCTGCTGCTGTTATGGTTGCCTAGATGGATTCCACTCATTTGCACTGCTCTCTGTCACCAGCAAAATACTTAATCACATACTCAGAAGGTAAGCTGAGGGACTAGAGTGAGAAAAATTAAAGAATTTGTCAGACTGTTAGCTGGTGTTTAATAGCACACATTGAGCTCACCATGGTAAAGGTGTCGACGGGACAAAAATACAGCAGACACAAAAGAAAGGAGAATCCAAAGCATCAGTAATTTTTACCCCACAAACTCCTGAGACTAATATGTTCTAAAATATTATGACCAATGTGGTGCTATTGATTGTGCACATGGAATTAATGATAATTCATTTCACATTCTGTAGTAATAACCCATATAAATGACAATTTAAATAGTAAATAATGCCAACAGGCTGGCAGTAAATAATACAAACAAACAAGACTGGCTAAGATAGGTAAGTTTTTAAACATTTGCAAGTTTTAAATTATTTTTTGTGTCTTTTGTGTATTTTAGGTCTGAATAATGATCTTTTTGAGAAATCCGTTTTCATAAATCACTTAAAAACTAAAAGGAATTACCAACAAATGTTTATACCATGGAGGAGGAAGATAAGTTCACTGTTTATTTGTAGTTCTCATGACCAGTTACTTCACAGCATATTGTGTAGAGAAGTTTAATATTTAGAGTATATATTAAATGTTCTTTATTACACACAAATATATCACTTTAAACAGCTAGTGCTACAGTCATGTTGTCATACAATATGTCTTTAAGTACTGTAGTTAATTATGCAATGACTAATTTATGCGCATATGGGAGTTTATTAGAATGTTCTAATTGTTTGCTATATTACTTTATATCCAGCTATGTTTTACAACAGATTTTCCTTTGCTAATGAAGAATTCTTGGCTTTATTTGAACAAACGGATTTCTTTATCACCCGTTTCCTGTAAACTGTTGCATAAAATATAACGCAGACTCCTTAAATAACATTAAGTAGAAAGATGAGTTTCATACTGTTTGAAGAAAACTTTTTATTTTGTTTTGTTTCAAATCATGAGAGGCACTGTTGCACTGCTTAGCTTAATTACATGTATTAATTAGATTACCAATAGGGGAGGACTATATCTCTCTGAGATTTCACCTATATACTATCTCATGAACCCAGCCTTCTGCAGCTCAGCCTTTGCTTAATGACAGCAGCCACACAGCAAGCTTCTGTTTCTTCAAGTTTTCCTGGTTGAACATTAAAGTGAGCAAAAACTAAAAATAACCTCTTAGAGACCACCAAGCACCACCACATGAGCCCCCACCCGTCCCAGTAGACCTCCCCTCCCCACACACTACTACAGCTCCCCGAACTCAACTCAAAAAACTCACTTCAGCCCCTTTAAGTTAAGCCAGGCCCACCACAGACAACTCCCTGCATGCTGCTACCATGCTACAGGGTGGGTATCATACCGCAACATATCACAGCAGACCCATTCCCTCAAGGAAACCTCAGAGCATAAAAATAAACAGTTTTAACACTTGATAATCCAGTTACAACTCAGCCATTAAACTCACTCAATGCACAAGAGCATCAATTTATTCAACTTCACTGCATTTAGTACTAAGCTACTGTTACATTTCATGTCCTTGATAGATTTTAATAGTATCCATGATGGCACAATGTAAAGCTGTGTTTTATTAACATTTGTAATCAAGTAAAAAGGTTGAAAAAGTTCTTCTGAAAGAAAAACAATTTCAAAACGCATTCCGTCTTGGATATTGAGGTATCTTTTAACATTCTGTCCCCTGCTTCACAGTTTTTTTTATTTGCATTCAGGATTCTTCATTTGTAAAGCATATTATGTGCATTTCAATTCTCCTTACCTTACAGGGCTCACATGGCAACCAACCAACGCTTACTGCACATAGAGAGTTCAGTGGGGATGGCTTCCGGTTCCTCCATTTATTTATTGTCTACACCAGGGATGGACAACCACAGCCCTTAATGGCCTTTGTCCTACAACCTTTATATACGTCCTTGATTCAACACACTGAACCAAACAGGTGAATTACCCCCTCAGTACTTTGCCAAGTTTTCATGAGCTAATCATTTAATTCTCCGATCTGCAGGACTAATCAAATAATTACTTAAGGCGTTGCGTGGGAAGGGGGCTAGAATGTTAGCTTAAGGCTGGGCTCACTTTTGCAATTGAAGAGTTACATTTGATTTGTCTATAAGTTAAAATGATGTTCCTATCTCACATTAAGGGTGGAGAATATATAAGCCTCAATTTTGACATCAAAGTAACAAGAGGTTAAAAACAGTGTCATTTTTATATGCAATGCTATCAGAGCAGTAACAAATAAGGCAAGTTGAGCTATGAGATTTTCCCCTTTTTAAGTCAAGTTTGGTGGACACATCAGATGAAAGCAGCAGGCTGCTGGATTGCGTGTAAACGACTGCAACGATTTTGCATGCAGAGGAGTTACGCAGCCCCACAGTTCATTAGAACTAAAACATACACAGAGCGTGTTGTGAAAGCACACATGATGAGGCGTGTTAGAGCAATGAAAAAAAAAAAGTGCACATAGCGTGCAAAAATGAGCAGCTCATTAGAAAAGAGAAGCCACAATAAGCTACGGCTGCAGGATCCTGGGTCCACCACTGTTCCCTGGTCCCTTAAACCAGAAAATGTTCCTGCCTAAACCTTAAAACCACGTCTCAGCCTACAACCATCCCACAGGAGGTCAGACCATATCTCTTCCTCCTCTTAAGGTTATATAGGTACATAAGTCCTAACAGAGATATAAATACACATGCACAGGCCTAGAGTGACTCATCTATGTTTCATCAATCAGTCTGCAGAGCAAACAGACACTCTCCATTCAAAAGTTTAATCCAAAAGCTCCCACTGTGGATTTCAAGCTTCGCCCTGCAGCCAACAGACGTAAATACCCCACCACACTGAACCACCGACCCACACATTCACGCAAACACACAATCATAACCGAATCCTGACTCAGGACCAATCCGCACTGCTCTAAATAGCCCCAGTCTAAATGTCAGACCAGTCTGACGCCAACTGCAGAGCTGAGAGACCGTCAGGGAAAAAAACAGGACCAGAACGGAGGATGCTGCTGCTGCATCTTCACGCCTGCAAGCTGTAAGAGCCAGGAAAGAGATAATGTCAGAGAAGAGCTGCTCAAATAAGCTGAAGTTCACATGAATCATGCAAATATATTGTGCTTTAATCTATTTTGTGTCTTTATGCACTCCTTCTGAAAATATTGAAGATCTCCAAATGAATAAACTACTTCTGTTAATTCCCGTGACACATGCAGCACAGCCAAGGTGTTTTTACAGCATTTTCTCAAAATCTTGTGCTATGAATCTGTGCAAAGGTTATTATAATCACTTGTGTTGCTACTAAGAAATTATACTTTATCAGATTGATTTCAGGCTTAAATTTGATGGTTGACAAATATGACGATGAGATGGACTTCCTGCTTTGTGTTTAATTTTTCCTTGATTCTTTAGCAATACAGACCCTAAAACAATCTGTCGTAGTTATATGGTGTTGTTTACATTTGACCTAGTTGATCGATTATTTTAGAAAACATGCAATTAGCCATGTAGAAACATGACACCCGTGATTCATGTAATAATTATTTCTTAAACATCCGTCTCCTTTATTGTCCTCCACATCAGACCTACCATAACTATAACCACCAAATATGAATATTCATCCTCATTACATCTATTGTCTAAATCAGGGGTCACTGTTAGTTAACTTTTAGTGGCTGAATAACAATGTAGGTAAAAAAAAATGCAATCCATATTTCCTTTTGGATAAATGGCCATAGTATTTGGATTTGATCCAATAAGGAAGTAATGTTAAATTATTCACATTTGTTGAACTTTATCACAAACCTTTCACTTCACAGCTAGTAGCTTGTTTGTTTTTATGGGACTGATCAACTTAAGAAAGTACATGATTTTAACTGGGAGTAAAACTATGCATATGTACAAGTAAAAATCTAAAATATATATAAAATTTACCGTTTTTATCTGTACACCTTAATAAAATTAAGAGCCACTGATTGTCTTCAGAAGTAGCATTATTACCTCATATTTGCCTAATTATTGAACAAGGGAGGAAGATGTAGAGAAGTTAGGTTCTAAAACAGTATCCCAATGTTTGAACGCCCCACATAGCTCTGTTGACAGGCCTGATGACTCTCAGCCATGTACGCCTCAAATATTAGCTCTATAGAATACCAGAACAACGATAGTGTTTAAAGTAAGCCATCAAAAGTCCTATTTGCACAAACTATGAAAGGATACCTCAAACATCTTAAAGAAGCTGATCTGGACATATGACAGTAAGATGCAAAACACTATTTTTTTGAAAAATAAAGTTGCATATTATTTGGAACATACCCCTAATGGTGAAAAATAATGGTGGCACTTTCATGTGTGGGGGATGCTCTTCTTTCGGAGGGATGGGGAAGCAATCCTAGAGTTTATGGGAAGACTGATGAAAAAAAGACTGAAAGATTGGAAGAGGTTCAGCATCAACCAAATAATGCATTCATTGTGAGGAACTAGAGTCCACATGCAAGGCAGCTACAAACATATACCTGAAGATGCATGCTGTTGCAGCTGCTCAAAAAGGAAGTTTAACACCCTTAATTTCTTAGAAAAAAAAACTAGAAGGAATGATTCACATTTAAACTTCCTCATATTGGGGTAAATAAATGAACTCCCAAACCCTTTTGGCTGCACTTTAAAGTTAAGAGAGTAGGTGAACATTATGTGTTCAACACAACATTTTAAAACCATCAGTAGGAAATTATAATGTTCTAATATTATATAGGTTATGTTCAGAGAAAAAGTTGTGTTGTGTTCAGGTAACCTTCACCTAAGCTGCAGGTGAAGACTGCACTAATGACTGTCTTCTTCATGAGCTGCAGTCTGGCGCTGAGTCAGACCTTCGTTTCCCACATGGGCCCACCCAACAATGTCTGCAACAAAACACATGTCTGAGTTGCTGAGAGGCTTCACTCACCCAGAGCTGCAAAACAGCTATTAAGAGGTTTGTGGTTTTACTGCAAATTAGCCAAAATAGGAGTAGTAACAACAAAGTGATGTCCATTGGCTGAAAGATGTTTTAGCAGATCCCTTCATTTTTAGTACATGTCATTGGTCACTAAGCAAAAGAAAAGATGATGCAAGGTCAGGCTCCTGACAGGTCCACTGACTTTTTTAAATTCTTTGTCTTTTTTATGTGCTAATTGATCATTAGAAACTAAAAATAACGTTTTTTGTTAATTTAATGTTAATTTATTTGCTTTAATTGGCAAGCTGTCAGCTTGATCTGTGTGTATCTGGCTGCTGTGTTAAACGAAGACAGCTGATGATGGGTGTACATTCAGCAGACTGGGAGTTCTGGGAGGTCGGGACCTCTGCAGCCTCTCTGTTGTATATGACTGTTTCACACCTCTTCAGGTAAACGATCCACAATTGTGGGTCCAAACAGAGGTCAGAACCCCTGCAAACAGACCCTCCATGGGTCCTGAGGACATGGAGATTTGCTGTGGCCCCCCATAAGCCCCACACACAGACTCATCCAGATCTGCACAAATATCTCAACTCAAAGATGAACCAAAACAATGCAAGCTCATGGTGAAAGAGTCGAATAAAAGCAGTTTCTGTCTTAATTTGCACAAGTTCATGAGTTTAACAACTTAATGAAAGCAGATTTCACCTACATTTTTATTCAATAATGTTTAATTATATTAGATTTAAAAGGTGTTTTTGAGACTTTTAAATCTGTCCTGCTTTAAGTAACTTTATTTTTGTACAATAGGCATTTAGTGCATTAACAAATATCAATAAAAACTCCACAAATGTTTAAAAATGTCATTATTCATGGGGTTATTGAGAGGTAAAGCGTGTCCCAGGGTCGACACCTCTGTGTTTGCAGTTTCTCAGGCACATGAGGTGTGAATTTTTCCTGGAGCGGGGTCTACAGATGGAGAGAGAGATCAGCCAGGTCAGCTGGAAGACCCATTATCCAAGATCAGGGGTTTGTCTTCTGCAAAACATGAGAACAGTCCGATGTCTGTCCTGAGAACTATTCAGCTGACGACGTGGAGGATGCAGATATAAAACACCAGCATACAGCAGACATGTGAAGTCGGGTAAAAAGACTCAGCAGCAGGCACCAGTGGAAACAGACATTGGCTCAGACGTCAGATTTTCATGGGAACAAGTGAAAAACGTCCATAATTACAGCAAACCGCTGCAGGAGAGACTAAACACAGTTCAAATAAAAGCCTGAGTTTGGTGCTGCTGAAGGTTCTCGACAGTCTGAGCGTGCAGACTCTCACACAAACACAATGACAACAAATATAGAAAACCTGCAGGAACGCTGTGAGACAGAGACAGGAGGTTTAGGGACGCTTCACCAGCTGCTGCTTTCTGCTGGGAGGAGGGGTCAGACATCTCAGCCCGTGTCCCCCATGACCCCCCTCTGGAAACCTCACTTGCTCTGACCTCTTCTAAAACACATGCAGGAAAAACACATCTATCTTTATAAGTCTACCAAGTTTTTTCTAATCTAATTTCCCTCCCTGTGATTGAACAAAATAGTTTTCATGGGAGGAGACCAGGTTTTCCTTACGAATGTGGCCCTAATTCCAACATTGGTATATTCAAATATTTAGGAAAAAAGTTTACTGACAGATAAAAAAGTTTTTTCCCTTGGGCATCAATAGTTTGACAAGGAATTGATGTTTAATGTCTGCTGAAGAGAAGGAAGCTTGTGAATCATTTCCTGTATTTTTCAACATGCAGATAAATGGTGGCCATGCAGGACGTAGGAAATGACTTCATCTTCAACCCTTAAAACCTTATCTAGTCAGATAAACTATGGGCTCAAGGGAAGGTTCTCTACCAAGAGTGGACTTTACCAAAACTCAGCCAAAGCGAGAGCCTTGTCTGCCATCAAGCATGAACTTAATTATCTTAGGGGTAGTTTATCTAAGATTGGAAACAGTTAATTTTTTTGCAAACAAATCACTCAACATGTCTCCAGTGGACTCAAAAAAAATGACCTATCATTGCCCTATCATCTTCAGTCAACGCATAACAAATATTTATACATTTTCAAAAATATTTTGACCCCTTAAATGCTGACTTTAGTGATTATTGTTTAAATAAAGGTATAATTTTTCCCAATCCAAAATATAATTTAAATTATGACTGGTTCGGATCAGTTTGTTAGTCTTTTTTATGCAAAAGTCATGTAAAGATCTAATTTAAAAATGTAAGAGAGAGGCTTAGGCTGAAAAAGAGCAAACAAAGAAGGAATGCAAATATAAATTGTATTTAAGTAACCCAAAATGAAGAAGAGAAACGAATCCACAGAAAAGCTAAAGTGAGCATATATGCTCCTAAAAAAGCAAAAAGCATGTAGTGCAGAAAATAAGTGCAACTAATGAATAAACCAATATAGATGTGATGGTGTGTTGCATGATCAACACAATAATAAACAATATTTACCTTTTTAAATAGTTGCAAGATTAAAAAAAACATAAATGCATCAATTAGACTTGAAATTTTAAACTGCTGCTGTTCTGACTTCCTGAGTTACCAAGCTGTGCTGTAGCTCTGATTCCCATACTTGACTCATATTCTTATATCTTTTATCACTGTGCTACAGCTAATAACATTTTATTTACCTCTAACCTTAAACCTCAAACAATATAAAAGATCTTCCTGGGGTATTTCTTAGTTGTTATATCTTTTAGCAGCATGAAGGAGCTTTGTAATATGGCTAATATGATGGATGGATGGATGGATGGATGGATGGATGGATGGATGGATGGATGGATGGATGGATGGATGGATGGATGGATGGATGGATGGATGGA